>NW_019396229.1:80149-96414 GCF_000591075.1 Eurytemora carolleeae
ATTTCACAGCCTGACATGGAATCCATTTTCACAAAAATAATCTATGAAATATTCTGGTCATAGGAAATTACTATGTGAATTTGAAGAGGGGGGAATGGGGGAATGAGTTTTGCTATCACTAAGAATGACTCATCTAAACCTAATTATATAAAACACATGGCGTTCTTAGCGTAAACTTACCACAAAAAATGAAGCATTCAAGATTAATGTAAATACACAAAAAACACTCCATAATTCTAATAAAAAAGATCAAACATGTCTCAAAAAACTTTTTTGTAATAATATTTAAAAAATATCCTTTTCTATGATTGCACATGTGTTTACTGTGAATATTTGTAAATGAAAACTGTGTTTGCACTGTAAAGTAGGTATGCTTGGCCTTATCAGGTTGATAACAACACCTGTAGGACCTAGGACAAATTTAGGATCTAGGACAAATGTAGGACCTAAGAGAGATGTAGGATATAGGACAGTTATATAGTATCTAGGAGTAGGAAAAATGTAGGAACTAGGACAAAAGAAGTAACAAGGACAAATGGAAGAACTTGGACAAATATAGGAAATTGATCAGATGTACGACCAAGGACAATGAATGGTCCTTGGACAAATGAATGATCTTTGAACAATGAATGATCTTTGGACAATGAATGATCTTTGGACAAATGAATGATCTTTGGACAAATAAATGATCTTTGGACAATGAATGATCTTTGGACAATGAATGATCTTTGGACAAATAAATGATCTTTGGACAATGAATGATCTTTGGACAATGAATGATCTTTGGACAATAAATGATCTTTGAACAATGAATGATCTTTGGACAATACAAGATCTAGGACAAATGTAGGATCTAAGACAAATGTAGAACAATGACAAATGTAGGACTAAGTCAAATGAAAGACCAAAACAAGAACATAACACAGAATTAGACCCAGAGAACCAAAAGCTATAAATAAGGAAAGACATAAAACCTATTTACTAGACCACAATCTTAAATAACAATCCAACAAACTGTAGGTTCACATGTACAACATGTATTAATTGTATTTTAGAAATTGTTTTGAAAATAAATAATTCAGACCTCTATCTAATGATTTATAAGCTGTATTTTTTTATGGTGAGATTTATAAGTTTCCCGTCTTTTTTTTAACGAATTTAGAATTGTACATTTATATTGAAAACATATTGATTTCGATATCCAATGTGGGCTCTTTAAAATTCGAGGATCAAGGCTTGATCTCTCAATTAAAGTTATCCTGGCAGGGTATGACCATCAAGGAGTATCAAAGAGGAAAAAAAATGATCCGTAGATCTGAATAAGATGGTCGCAGATCAATGCTCGATCCAAAAGTTTACAATACAACTATAATAGTACAGTTTAATTTTAAAATCTTTCATTAAGGCAAAAATATTTTCCTTTCTTAAAGGCGATTGAATTTTTAAGCGCTTTTCCAGGAATTTAAATAAAAATTTTTAATATTTTAAAAGAAATTCAGTTTTCGTAGAAAATTTAACAAAATATACAATGAATTTTAAATTTATATGTACACGGACAAAAAAATCGTTTAAACAATGAATCAAATTTGAAAATAGGATAGATAGAACTCACACCACGTTTCTGATGAAACTTTCAATCCCCCCCAATCAGTCGATTGTATCTTAATTTTAGATCCCTGGCTCCAGGCTTACCATTCATCATTGAATAATAGGAGGAGGGGAGATAAACTGTACAGGGATACAGGAACCAGTCCTGGCTCTCACGGGATAATGAAATCAACATTGAATTTGCAGTAGTAAAAAATCTAATAACTAACCATATCTTTCTTTTTAATTTGGAATTTTTACCAATTTGACTTGGGCGCTGGATAAAAATTTAACTGATATTGATATTTTTCTTGTTTTGAAATCGATGAAAGAAAACCACGTTTTTTCACCTGTATTTTTTTACTCCACCCTTCGAAGAACTTTCATTAAATTAAATAATTTGTATTGCTCTGTTGTTAGCAAAGATTAATTTTCAATATAATAAAATATAAATTTTCCAAACATTTACATTACATTTTGATTAAAAATCAGAATGAATGAATTATTTTTTTTTCATAAAAAATTACTTCTTATTTGTTAGTCGTTTTTCTATATAAATAATTATTTTTTTTACATGGAAGAGTTCTGACGTTAAAAACTGTTTTTCTAAAATCTATTTTGTCTCTGTATATATTCAGTTCATGTGATTTTTGTAAATAGGTCAATTAGATACAGTTATAGGATCAATACATAAATACAAGCAGCTGTACAAGGAAGATGATTTTATACATTACCCCCCNTTCCAAGTGATAATATAAAAAATATCATAAAACAAAACAATATTTCTTGTCATAATTGTTATTATTATAAATGTTGAAAATGTGCATTAGTTATTATCACACTGAACGAGCAGAAATTTAGATAATTTAAAAGTTAATATTAAAATCATCGTTTAAGAACCCACAAACGATAAGCGGTAATTCTGCAATAATTTGTTAAGGTTTAATTTTCTAGCGAACATCTAACATTGGTTACGTTAACTTATTCGATGTGGTTTTATTTTAATGATAAACTAGTTTTAATTCTAAATAATAGTTATTCCAACAACAGTCCCCCCCCCCTTGGGCAAAATACACGTATTTCAGCATTATCATAAATAGTGTATTTCAGTTGGTTGAATCTAAAGAATAGGACGGATGGTCGCATTGTTATCCTTGTTCTTCTGTTTTAATAGATTTAACATGATTTACGGTATCAGCCATTCTTCTTATTCAATCCTAGTTCTTCTATTCATTTATAAACTAATCTACACTATTGTTTACTTAAAAAAATATTTAAACTGATAATAATAAAACATTTCAATCAGAATTATTTTAAAACAAAATCCTGAAAATCCTTGATTTTACGACAATCTTTACAAACATCTGTATGTATATAAAAGCATTTGTTCACGGTTTCGTGGTAAAAAATATGGAAACAAGCTTGCTTTTATCTTTCACCGAGGAGNAAAAATGATCCGTAGATCTGAATAAGATGGTCGCAGATCAATGCTCGATCCAAAAGTTTACAATACAACTATAATAGTACAGTTTAATTTTAAAATCTTTCATTAAGGCAAAAATATTTTCCTTTCTTAAAGGCGATTGAATTTTTAAGCGCTTTTCCAGGAATTTAAATAAAAATTTTTAATATTTTAAAAGAAATTCAGTTTTCGTAGAAAATTTAACAAAATATACAATGAATTTTAAATTTATATGTACACCAATTTATCAATATATATTTAAATATATATATATAAATTCATCAGAGAAAAGAAAATTCATAAAATTCAATTTTGATAAATGTCTTAAAACAAAATTCTTATCTTTCATACGCAGAAATCCATTAAAAAAATTGAAAATTAGGGGGGTCGACAGTTTTTAATAACAATATAGCAATTCTAAGTTAGAACTCTTAAAAGGTACATACCTATCTGTGTTTATTAAATCAATTAAATCCACTAAGAGCTTTTTACAGTTTTTTCTTCGATCACTTTCAAACTCATTTATAAACTATGTTCACGTTACATGTCAGACACTGTGTTTAGTTTAGTTTAAAAGTGTAAATTCGAATACACTAAAACTTATATGACACAACAAGCACTGATAGCAGGGTAGTACTGGACTGGACAGTAAGACTGATACTAGATGGTTACACTACAGAGAAGTTGAAAACGTAGTTTGTAAACCAACCTACCCGGCCCGCCTAGCATACACCAGGCGGTACGCGCCAATATTTACCATCCCTTTTAAACCAACATGCTTAAAAAGTCGTGCCATGCCGCACTTTTTATTCATGTCATGTCGGGACAGTACAATTGATTTGGGAAGCACAGGGTTAAGAACTGCAGCAAGTATAATTAAACCGTACCGGACTGACCGGACTTGTCCAGGCACTAAGTGACCGATGAAATATTGATAAATATGAACTGAACTGAACCGGAGGGTAACACAGCAGTTCATCTGGCAAGGACGGGTTGGGACACCTTCTCCAGGTGCTAATGTGAATACAACAGCTTGTGCTACAGGGACAGGGTTCAGCCACAGAATTAAAAAGGGAGTTTTCAAAAAAAATTATCAATTTTCAACAACGGATTCATTTTTTTCATTATCTCTCTTGAAAATTGTCAAATTCTGACAAATTCCTTCATTGTATCTGCAGCATAAATCCACACGTCACATTAATCCGTGGAAGATGTGAATCAGACATGCCATTCTATTAAAAGAGGATCAGTTGAAATTACGTCAAAAGTCCCGATATATATTCAGAAAATCAATGAATCCATTTTGAGAATGGAGATACTTGTACACAAGGTACTAATGCAAGGAAAGTTTTTTTAGAGGTGTACGCATTTTTTGTACTGCAGTGTACTGTTTTTGGGTGGAAGAGTAAACAAAAGACGAATTTCACAGCCTGACATGGAATCCATTTTCACAAAAATAATCTATGAAATATTCTGGTCATAGGAAATTACTATGTGAATTTTCAAAATTATCGAAATTAAATGCTTTTTTCCTCCTCGGATACTGGAAGAACACTGATGCATCTATTCTTACTTACAAATCCACCCAGAGAGAACTAGTTTCAATATGTACGCAGAGTATACGCGACCGCAATTAACTTTCCTTGCATTAGTACCTTGCTTGTACAGATATCACTATAGTTCATCTCGCCTTACTCGGTTGCATAAAACAAGTTGAATCAACCACATACTGGGTACAGTAGACCGGCTGGTACTGGTTTGGATCATGAAACTTTTCAACTTTTGTGACATAAATTATGTTTCTAATTGAGACAGAAAATAAAGGAACTTAATTCAATAATGTAAAGTACATCCTCTCTTCACATCCTCCCCCCCCCCCACATTAATATTTTCCCTCTATTAAGAAAACTTGAGAGAATTGCATCCAAATAAAAAAATTTTAACAAAAAACATTTAAAATAAGTCTGGCTTACATTCGTTTTTCTTTCAAGGCTTAAAAAAAATTTGCAGTGGTTTTGGTTTATATTATTTTAATATTATATTGATTCCTCAAAATTTTTCTCGTGTGTTTTTCGCTGCAAAAATTCTTATTTTTTATGCTTGTGATTTATTACAATTTGATTTGATCAATTTTCTGGGGAATTGAATTATTTAATTTGAAAATGCAAAGTATAGGATTATTCTGGTCCTCAGGGACGTATGTGAGCGAAAAGATTGACTTATGATTCTCATCCCTAAAGTTGGGATTTTATTTTTGAGTTTGTGAACCGTCAGTTCCAATTGGATTTCGTAGATTTTCAAAATTTTCAAAAAAAGAATTTAGTTGAAGGCAAATTTTTGACGTTTATTGGATACAAACAAAAAAACAGAAAAACAGACAAGCAAAGTATGTACATAGATATATACTTTGCTTGTCTGTCTGTTTTTTTGTCATGCTGTCCGTGTGTGTCCAATAAACGTCAAAACGTCTAAACTGATCGGACCCAAATTTTTTGTGGGACCTTGCGTGACCAAAGGGAAGGCATATGGATGTTCGAATTTTAAAAAAATTGCCTTCAGCAAAATTCGATTTAAATTTTTTTAAACCTACAATTTTTTTTTATAAAATCCGCGAAAGTTTTTTTTTGTTGTTTTACAATGTATACAAAGAGAAATTATCACAGTTGAAATAGAAGTAGCGCGAAGCGCCGTAAAAGCATATAGTACTAAATAAACTTTAAGAGTTTTTTTACAAAAAAGGGAAATAATCCTTTTTAACGGAACATAAATATCTTTTCTATTAAGTAAACAAAAATCTAAAATAAACACTGATTAAAATGTTCAGATTTAAATCAGAATAAAACTTATTAATTTCTACATGACTTATTCTTTAAAACCACATGATGCACATTAAATAACTGCATACATACTTCATACTTCAATCGAGAGTTTTATCATTGGCCATTTGTTTACTATTTTTTGATATTAATACAAAAATAATGATAATTCTAAAAATATAAATTTATGTTTAGTACTATAAAAAGAACTAACAACTAGTCTCAAGATCTAATTTAACCTTAATCACAAAATATGCATGATCCGCGCTGATAAAACACGAACAGTCGTACTGTCCAGTCAGGCTATCCAGTGTAGAGTCAACTCAACACGTTTTATGCAACAAATGCAGCCTGGCAAGATTACTGTGACTTTCGAATCTCTACATCTTTGCAACCTGATGGTTGTAAAGCTGTAAACCTAATTGATATTTTAAACCGACTAGTTTATCCTGCAGAATTTATGACATTGATAATATAAAGCAAAGGTCCACGATATCATGGTTCAAGATTTAAATATGGAGAATGAGAAGACTAATCAGTTTCTTAAACACTATTTTGTACAAGAGGTTTCGTGATTCTATATCAGCGAGGTTGCGAGGTTGCAGAGAAGATATTTCAAGGGGGAAAATTTTATTGGGGGATGGGGTGTGGGGGGGGGGCTCATGCGATCTTGTTGAAAAATAATCGAACTACATTTTCAACCAGAAGTTACGAATTTTCTTTTTATGACGACCTAGAACTCATTCCATGGGCGACTTGAGGGGAAGGGGGAGGGGGAATAGAAAAATTCCTAAATACACCCCCACTGACTCAGAGGAAACTCAAAAGGGATGATAAAGAATTTTTCGATTTTTGATCTTAATAATTATCATTGATGGCAGCTTAAACTGGAAGGTCTCTGAGCTGAAATATCCTTAATCCCGATCTGTTAATTAATCTGGAGATAAATAACAAAAGGAGAACACGCATTATTTAATCTGGAGATCAAGAAAAAGAGAAGATCAAGTATTAATCCAGATATCAATCCACCATTAAAAAGTTCCCAGCTCTGATTACCTAATAAAATTATCACGGGGTTAATATATGCATTTAAAATCCTATACAAATACATTATTTGTCCCCCTCAAGGGCGTAGACGGAAATAAATCTAGGGGGGGCTGCCTAGGAGCTCCTAGGAGGGGGGGGGGGGTCAAAATTTGAACTGTAAATTCAAAACATTTGGCTTCTTGGATACTTTAAAATTACACAATACACTATACAGTCCTATTACCTAAAAAGTACTAATTTAACTCTCCCTCTAACAAAAAAACAGCAAACTAATTTTTTATGTTCTTCACTCTTCAGTTTCAGATTTAAAAAGAGTGATTGCTTTGAAATCCGGGGGGGCACTGCCCCTTGTCCCCCCCCCCTTGTATACGCTCTAGTGCCCCCCCTCCCCTTAGTCTAAAGAGGTATATTTCTCAATGCCAGATATTATAAACATTACAATCTGAAGAGTTTATCAAATATATTTTATTCTACCAATCATGAATACAGAAGGATACTAAGTATACAATATTCAATATATATTTTGAAGAGTTTATCAAATATATTTTCGTTTATTTTCTTTAATACATAGAAACCCAGGAAAAACAAATAAAGAACAAAATAAAACTTCTGTACTTAAAAGTACACAGTATCTATATAATTATAAAGAGAAGTATAATCTCTGTTTGTCTATTTAGATGTCCAATCAGAACTCAGGAACCCCTGGACCGATTGGCCGCAAAAGAATTAAGCCAGCTTTGTCACAAACTAATCCCTATAATTTTACAACCAAAAGTTTAGGTGTGTGGCAAATACTCAATTTCTTTTGATAGAAGAACTGAGGAGAACCAGGCGTTGAGTGGGTTGACTTTTACTGGAATAACTGTAGATAAAGCTAGGTTTTCAAGATAGTTTAGCATAAAAGTGATCAACTAATTGTATTTAAAGCGTTATTTTAAGTTTTCATAAACTAAATTAATCATCTGAGTTTTTTAAGTGTAAATTCACTGTAAATTTGAAAGAAAAAAGTAACTGGAGGAACGGAGTTGATAACATGCTGATTCTTTCAAAATAGAGAAAAGTCGCATGACAAATCTCTTCCTTAATCAAAATCAAATATACAATATTTTTTTGAAAATAAGAACAATCTGGAGTAGAAAACCTATGAATGTTGTTCAATGTTCATTTTGAAACAATTTGATGTAAAAAATATCTTTAAACTTAATGATTATGTTTATAATCTACTTATGAGCCTTAAAGAGACTATACACGTAATTTTAACCGACCCTTAAAAAAAGAGTGGGATGTTTGCTTCACAACGGTACCCTTTAAACAATCACTTGGACGATTTTCAGGTTATGAATCAGACGTGCAGCAACCCTGTAATTTCAGTTCAAAAGGACTTCTGTTACGCGAGCTACGCTGCGTTCATAAAGTCTATGTGATACCCATGCGAATCTCTGAGTTCTCCCTGAGGATCTGTACAGAACGTATTGTAAAGACCTAGTTTTAGAAGCTGTTTACAGTCCGACTACGCATGCGCAAGTTTTCTGCGTAGGAGCGAGCAGATTCTACTTCAGTATATAATTGTATTTCATGTAATGTTCGTCGATTATTAAAACCGTGTGAAAATTCTAGGACCACTGCGGTAATTATGATTATATTTATATGAATATTGTTTATTTATGTTCGGTTATGGTTGATATTGTATGATGTAATGTATGGGTTCCTTGCCACAGTTTTTTAATGCCTGAGTGGATTTATTGCTGTATTTGTATGATTTATCACTCAATGCTTTTTCTGTTGGCTTATAAAAGATTATTTAGATTGAAGGCTTAGAGAAATAAACGTTCGGAACCTTATTATCATCCTTTTGTTATGGAGAGCGTTGAGAGAAGGAAGCCTTACAATCCTATCCAGAGAAATACCACTCGGTACTTATAGATTTCATTAGGTCTTTAGGGAATTCGCTAAGTAGCGAAACAACTTCTTACATACCATCTCAGTTCTTCCAAAAAATTACTCGATGTAATAATTTGCATCAGCAGAGTCTAGTTATTTGCTGAAAACAAAAACAAAAACAAAAAACTAAACGACAAATTTAGACATATTCCCTTTTAAAAATTAACAAACCTAAGTAAACAAGCGAAAGTTAAAAAAAGACCAAGATAGTAAAACTCATTCAGTAAACACAGCTCGAGAGAAAGAATGGGATAAACCAAACTTTTAATCTAATTAACCCTATCCCCGCTGGGGTACTTGAAAACCAGGANACTAGATTCACAGAATATCAGAATATTAGATTACTAGATTCACAGAATATCAGAATATTAGATTACTAGATTCACAGAATATCAGAATATTAGATTACAAGATTCACAACGGTACCCTTTAAACCTTTAAATGATTAATGGATAACACAGCTATCCATATCCTAATTTAAGGAAACGCTGAACGTTGAATAATAACAGTATTACTTCATATAAATATATTAGTAAGCAAAGTTTCATATATTCAAAAATATGACCATCCTTTTTTTCGGGAGTTACAGAATATATATATATATATTTTTCATTTGAATTTTCAAAACCCGCGTCGAACATGGATTATTCGGACATTATGCTTGAAGATAGTCATATGATGTACACTCTATACATTGCACTATGTACACTCTATACATTGCACTATGTACACTCTATACATTGCACTATGTACACTCCACTTTCCCGGTACAGTTAACAAACAATTTTTAGGGAAATAAATACAAATTTTTACCCGTCTATGATCTGACAAAGGGTACTTGTGAATCAGACATATAGATTGAGAGGGACTTAAATTACGCATTATACATTCGCTTCAAACTGGACGCAAAAATATTAAAATATAACAAATACTAGAAATTCCTACCTCATCTTCGGACTCCATTTTGTTTCTTTTTTCTAAACCCGGGAACTTTTCTGCAAAACAAACCGAAACCTAGATACATTTCTTTTAATATATTTAAGAATTGTTTTGTTTTTAACATAGGTGATTTTAATTGTATTAGACTTTGCCCGGAAACCTTAATTAAGTTTGGTTGTATGTTTATACCCAATAAACGGAAAAACGGCTGAACCAATCCGGCCCACATTTTTTTTAAATAATCTTAAATTGAAGGTTTAATGTATTTGAATATTTCAATTTTGAAAGAAAAAAATCCCCCCCCGCCATTATCATCCTACACTTCGTTTTAAAAATGTGGAAAACAATTAGTTAATGGGTGTTAGCTGTTAATGTTTGTATATATACAATTCCATTCATTTTGGATGAGCTGAGCCTGGAAGATAGGTTTCAATCTGTTAAGAGCATTTTATCAAATAATTTTACTAAGTGTTTTGCACTAATACAGAAACAGGGATACAGAATACAGGATGGGAGATACAGAACAGAGACAATATATAATACAGTACTCGGGATACAGATTTACATATCATGTATGAGGTCTAGAACGGAAATTGATACAGTAATTGGGATACAGAGTTACATATCAGGTCTAGAATGGGTATTGATACAGTAATTGGGATACATATTTATACATCAGGTCTAGAACGGATATTGATACAGTAATTGGGATACAGATTTATACATCAGGTCTAGAACGGATATTGATACAGTAATTGGGATACATATTTATACATCAGGTCTAGAACGGATATTGATACAGTAATTGGGCAGGTCTAGAACGGATATTGATACAGTAATTGGGATACAGATTTATATACCAGGTCTAGAACGGATATTGATAAGGTAATTGGGATACAGAGTTACATATAAGGTCTAAAACAGATATTGCTACAGTAATTGGGATACAGATTTGTATAAAAAATGAAAATGTTTGGGATACAGATTTGTATAAAAAATGAAAATGTTTCGGGATACAGATTTGTATAAAAAACTAAAATGTTTGGTAATACAGATTTTTATAAAAAATGAAAATGTTTGTGATACAGATTTGTATAAAAAATGAAAATGTTTGGGGATACAGATTTGTATAAAAAATTAAAATGCTTGGGGATTCAGATTTGTATAAAAAATGAAAATGTTTGGGGATACAGATTTGTATAAAAAATGAAAATGTTTGGGGATTCAGATTTGTATAAAAAATGAAAATGTTTCAGGATACAGATTTGTATAAAAATGAAAATGTTTGGGATACAGATTTGTATAAAAATGAAAATGTTTGGGGATACAGATTTGTAAAAAAAAATAAAAATGTTTGTGATACAGATTTGTATTAAAAAATGAAAATGTCTGGGATACAGATTTATATAAAAATGAAAATGTTTGTGATACAAATTTGTATAAAAATGAAAATGTTTGTGGATACAGATTTGTATAAAAATGAAAATGTTTGGGGATACAGATTTACATAAACACGGAAAATAAGGTTTACCATGAAACGGCGGGAGAAACTGTAACTTTAAAAAATAATATAAACCGGTTTCATCAGCTAGTTTTTTTAAAATTTTATAACAATGTATTTCTGTATAAAGAAGTAACGAACATTTTATGCATTTTTTGCAGTAAAAGGTTTGCAAAGTTTGGAAATAAAATGCAAATAAAATGCACCTTAATTTGAAGAAATGTGAAAACATTAGATAAAATCTTTAGTTTCCAAAACTAGAGAGATAAAAATCTGCAGAATAAAGAGTTTAACCAGTTAGGACCAAAACCATCAACCGGGGGAAACATTTTAAGGTTTGTAGATATTATGTTCGTCTGTCTGTTTAATTTTCAGTTGGTCCAGGATATGATTTATTCTGATAAAAATATTAAACATTATTTTGTTTTATTTTATTTAAACGTAAACCAAGATATGCAACAAAAATAGAAGAAAGTCGTTAAAAGTCAAAAATATACCATAAAGAGAAACACAATAAGTAAGTCTGGCATCAGAAGACAAATTCCAATGTTTTCATTTTCTAAAGTTCAACTCCTTATTTCAAAAGTTCAACTCCTTATTTCAAAAGTTCAACTCCTTATTTCAAAAGTTCAACTCCTTATTTCAAAAGTTCAACTCCTTTTTTCAAAAGTTTCTATATTGACTTAACTCCTAAATTCCTACTCCTAAAGCCAGGTGAAAAGCAAATTAAAGCTGGTTCGCATATGGTGAGAAAATTTGCAAATGTTTTTTCTTTTTTAAATAATTTGGATTTTATTTCAGTGTTCTTGATTTTAGCAAACGGATCACTTCAAAAGTCTGTTTAAAGTTCGAACAAGTGAAACCGTAAAACATGAAAATAAAAATGTTTCTTAACGAAATTTCATTTAAATGAAAATCCAAGAATTCACATTTTTAGAGCGGAAAATATGTTGACAGTAAAATTGCAATAAAAGAGTTGATTACTTTGACGTTATTGCAAAAAACTTGAGATAAAAAATACATTTGCAAAGTATTACAATTTCTTCAGTAAACATTAAAGTTTTTTTTTAACAACTTTACTATTTATACAAATTCATCGAAATTGGAAATAAAGTCATGATGTTAGGTACTTTCCCAAAGGATTTTTCCCAAGTAACAACTTCCCTAAGGGTATTTCCCTAAGTGGCAACTTCCTAAATGTGCAATTTCCCAAGCGGCAACTTGCCAAGTCTGTCCTAACCGCAGCGTTCGGCCCCCAGCCTGTTCTAGCCGCTGGGCTCAGCCCCTTAGCCGCAGCACTCGGCCCCTCCCATTGCAGTCTGCGGTTTGAAAAGTTCGAACTTTTGAAAGTCCAAAACCTACAAAGATAGCCCATCAATAGCCATACCAGGTCCCACATACACACATATAAATTAAAAATTAGATTAGTAAGGTTCGAATAGAAGTAGTTGTATACACAGTCTCTACACGTTGGATCATATATCCAAACAAACAGAACACCAGAATCTTGACATTTAGAGCTCACCCCCTCCTTTCATTTCACCGACCTCGGGGGGGGGGGGGGGGAGGAGGGGGTATTGAGGTGAAGCTGAAAGGAAGGATGGATTGCCTAGATTTAGGAAAGAAATGAGACACCAACGGAACAGATTTTCTCGCGGAAAGACAATTGACGGAGTAGAAGATGATCTATACTGTAAATAGGCAGATTATAAATATTAAACTATAAATGCGTAAATGTGATTATTTTAATAAATAAATATTTGTAGGAAGGTATTTCGGAAATTCGGAGAATAAACGTAGAGTAAACTTAAATTCTTTTTTCCAAAACATGTTTTTTTCTTTTTAGATTATCAAAACAAGAATGAATAAGAATATTCGACAGAAATTTGAGAATGGGGAAATTGTGAAAAATTGGAGGATTATGAAAATATGTATGGATGAGAGGATTAGGAACACATATATGGATAAGATGATTAGGAAAACATTTATGGATGGGAGGATTAGGAAAATATGTATGGATGGGAGGATTAGGAAAATATGTATGGATGAGAGGATTAGGAAAACATTATGGATGGGAGGATTAGGAAAATATACGGATGAGAGGATTAGGAAAACATTATGGATGAGAGGATTAGGAAAATATGTATGGATGAGAGGATTAGGAAAACATGTATGGATGGGAGGATTAGGAAAACATTATGGATGGGAGGATTAGGAAAATATGTATGGATGAGAGGATTAGGAAAACATGTATGGATGGGAGGATTAGGAAAACATTATGGATGGGAGGATTGGGAAAATATGTATGGATGAGAGGATTAGGAAAATATGTATGGATGATTAGGAAAATATGTATGGATGAGAGGATTAGGAAAATATGTATGGATGGGAGGATTAGGAAAATATGTATGGATGAGAGGATTAGGAAAATATGTATGGATGGGAGAATTAGGAAAACATGCTTGGATGGGAGGATTAAGATAATATGTATTCAGTAAGAATAGGAAAACTAAAACCTGTATTCAGTGGGATTAGGAAAACTAAAACCAGTATGCAGTGGGATTATGAAAACTAAAACCCGGTTTTCAGTAAGATTAGGAAAACTAAAACTGGTATTCTGTGGGATTAGGAAAACTAAAACCGGTATTCAGTGGGTATAGGAAACCTAAGACCAGTATTCAGTGGGTATAGGAAAATTAAAACCGGTATTCAGTGGGAATAGGAAAATTAAAACTGGTATTCAGTGGGATTAGGAAAACTAAAACTGGTATTCAGTGGGATTAGGAAAACTAAAACCGGTATTCTGTGGGATTAGGAAAACTAAAACCGGTATTCAGTTGGAAAAGGAAAACTAAAACCGGTATTCAGTTGGAAAAGGAAAACTAAAACCGGTATTCAGTGGGATTAGGAAAACTAAAACCGGTATTCAGTTGGAAAAGGAAAACTAAAACCGGTATTCAGTGGGATTAGGAAAACTAAGTTTATGGGAAAAATATTTCACATTTTTTTTTACTTTCGATAGATAGAAATATGGTGGGATTAAGAATAAAGTAAAATTTGGGAATAAAAATACAATTATAAAGCGGGATTAAAAAATTATATAAAGTGGGATTAGGAAAACATGTGAACCGTGGGGTTAACACATGTAATCAGTAGGATTAGGAAAATGTGAATGAGAACAAGGAGTTAGGATAGAATGGAGTTAATAAAAAAGAGATGAACCTAGTTACCTCTGCAATTTATTCTAATTGTATCAATTTATAAATGTTCTTTAAGGTTTCCTGGAATACGAATTCAGTTTATAAAAAGAATTTTCTTTTCTGATAATCAAGATTTATGGTTCTAGATCCAGAATATCCAGAATATCTAGAATATCTGAAGGAGAAAGCTCCAACTGGTTTATTTATCAATTATTAAACAGTTTTGATTCAGTCAAGAATTCAATATATTTTGAAATTAAGCCAGAGCACGATTATAGCTTTTCCACAGCCATCAATTCAGTGGTCCAGGGGGGGGGTTGATATATTTATAATACCCCCCCCTCCTACAAGGGGTGGGGGGGGGGGCTGTCGGAATGAGTAACTTTTTTAATGCTTAATAAATACATGAATGAAGTTGTAAAAATGAAAGAAATGATAGCATTTTAATTAAGGGAATGAAAGAATAAAAATAAAATGATGGTAAGAATAAAAATAAAATGATGGAAAGAATAAAAATAAAATGATGGAAAGAATAAAAATAAAATGAAGGAAAGAATAACAATAAAATGAAGGAAAGAATAAAAATAAAATGATGGAAAGAATAAAAATAAAATGAAGGAAAGAATAAAAATAAATTGATGGAAAGAATAAAAATAAAATGAAGGAAAGAATAAAAATAAAAGTAAGTTAAAAAATCAATTTAGAAAATTAAAAAAAGGGAGATAAAGGAAGAATTGTAAAAATATGAAATGAATTATGAGTAAACAGGAGTAATTTATGAAGAATAAGAAAATATTGATAAAATAACGTGATGGAGAGTTTAGGAATATATAAGATGGATAACAAAACATCATAAATAAGACATCTGGGAAATTAATTATGGGAATAGGAGGAGGAATATATTGGAGGTAGGGGGGACAGGAGGGGAAATACATTGTAGGTAGGGGATACAGGGGAAAGGAGGGGGAGTATATTAGAGGTACAGGGGGCGGAGGGGGTATATTTTGGAGGTACGGAGGGACTGTAGAGGCATATATTGGAGGTACAGAGGGACTGTAGGAGGTATATATTGGAGGTACAGAGGGACTGAAGGAGGCATATATTGGAGGTACAGTGAGACAGGAGGGGAAGTATATTAGAGGTACAGGGGGGCAGAAGAGGGAATATATTGGAGGTTGAGGGGGACAGGAGGAGTAATATATTGGAGGTCGGAGGGACTGTAGGAGGCATATATTGGAGGTACAGGGGGAACAGGAGTGGGGAATATAATGGAGGTACAGAGACTATAGGAGGCATGTATTGAAGGTACAGAGAGACTATAGGAGGCATATATTGGAGGTGCAGAGGGACTGTAGGAGGCATATATTGGAGGTAAAGAGGGACTGTAGGAGGCATATATTTGAGGTACAGGGGGACAGGAGGGGGGTATATTATGAGGACTGTAAGTATAAGATATTGTACACAAAGCATCACATTTGGGGGATCTAAGAGGCAAGGAAGGTGTGTAACATGATACGACTGTTCTCCGATCCAAGTTATAAACATAAACATCCTTCTCTTAACTCTATTATACTCATACAGAATTTGTTTTACACTGTACAGTCGGAATCAGAAAACAAACCTGTAATGACACCAGAAATGGAATCTACAGATTGCATTCCCATCTAAAAGAATCTAGTGTACTCAATTGATTGAAAATATAGATATTTTGAATATCAATCAAACCTTTACAAGGAATTAAACTTCAGACTAACAAGAAAGGTTTGTTGGGG
>NW_019396229.1:96577-185582 GCF_000591075.1 Eurytemora carolleeae
GCCCCCCCCCCCCTTTGTCTTTTGGGAAAAAAATATGAAGTTCTAGGGAGCCCCCTCGGCAACTTCCACCCTCTTCCTGCGGAGTGAAAAATAAATCTTCAAATTACTTCTTGAGGTTTAATTTCGGTCGACATTGTACAATTTCCTTAGAGAAAGAAGATAAATTATCCAAAAGGAAAAACACATTTTTAATCTCTCAAATAATTACCATTCCCCCCTATATCAATTTCTAACATACAGAGCATTGATTTGATAAACATATTGCAATCTTTGCAAAAGTTGAATGCAAAAAAAATATCCTTTTTTAAGTTAAAGATTATCATTTCCGAATTTTATAATAATGGGGGTTCTGAAACTGTAAAATGAGGATATTATTTACAATCATAGGGGACCTAGGGCGCATTTTCTTAAGTCTGTGTAGATGGTGTCTACAATTGTTTCCTTGATAAAATATAGTTTGTTTATTCTAACGAAAGAGTAAATAATGGGCACAGGTGCTGCAGGATATCTGGAAACCGTTGGTTATTGGATATTAATGTATTGTACATTTTATATACAACCATAGATTGTTAAAGATATTTGGACGTTGATGAAGGAGGGAGAGGGATGTTGTGGGGGGGGGGGTCAGGTATTTGTTATGTTTATTAAAGGAATCTTTAACCTTTTTGAAAATATACACAATACACATATTTTTTTCGAAATCCAAATAAGGAACGTAAATATGTCTATCTCAACTCCAAAGATGCTCTAAGAAAATTCTAGTAAATTGGCGTTTTCGATGACAAATATTGAGGATCGCAAACAAACTCTTTTTAAAAGTGTGCCTTGAGTTAGAGTATCTTGACTAAAAGATTTTCATAAAAGAATTTAGTCTTTGCCACAAACTCAAAATTTCTAAACCCTATATTTATACAACTTGCAAGCTGGTATTTGATATTTCAAACTTATGACTAATTGTTCTAATAGAATTCATTGGTTTAAATATCAAAGGTTTACAGCATCGGGTTGGAAAGCTATATGTATTAAAAAATCTGAGTTTGTGGCAAGAACTCAATTCCTTTTATATTATTAAACGCTCTTCTTTGTATATTTAAAATTTTAACAACTTTCAGGAAATAAATCTAATTAAATGTTAAATAGAATTTAGATTGCTACAAATTTTAATTCAGGTCTATAGAATAACAAAATATTATGAAAAACAACGTTTAGCAGTTCTTTACAAGAATGATGAATAAAAACACTCAGATCTGTACTTTTTTGTGAAGACCTTAATTACGCATTTTTTATCTTTTCTTTCGCTTTAAATAAATACATACATCTAATATTCAAGATGTAAATATAAAAAGTATAAAAAGAAATTTGAATATACTCTGTAGCGCTGGATTAAATAAATCCTCTTTATATTCACCTGACTGGGATTAAAGGGACTGTCATTGTAATTTCATGTAACCCTCTACATTAACAGGGGTATGTCCCATTCACAAAGGTACTCTACGAACGTACCCTTATCTGATCCAAATTGTGTCGTTTTTCCAAGTGTATAATAAAAAAATAAAACCCATTGATTCTGTAAGCAGAATTGTAAGTCATTTTTGATTACAAATTATTTATTTCAAAATGAGAAACATTCTTGATCAGACAAAGCTTTTAAGGGTACCGTTGTGAATTGAACATGGAGGATAACTTGAAAATACTTTTACAGCTTCTTAAAACGAGTAGTACTCCTTTCACAATATTTTCAAAGGAATAAAATGGAGTTTTCTAAAGAATAAAAAATAATTCTATTTAGTTCTATCTGTTCTATCACTAATAAAAGGAGAAAAGAAAAGAGTAAAATAACATTTCTTCCGAAACTTCAACTTAATTCTGCATTTATATTGTCTCAAATATCTAAAAAATGACGTTTAGAAAAAGTTTTTTTCTTCTTTACAACAGTTATTTAAAATATAAACTAAAGGACATCTCATATTTTTAAAACACTTTATAGGGGTTGTTAAGTGGAATTTTATTGATATTTTTTGCGGATTTTTAGATTATTTAGATATTATTTAGAAATTGTAAATCATTGCAGTAGTGTATTGCAGTGTGACATACATGCATTGCAGCTAAGGATTAAACCACTTGAAATCAGGTAGCTGCAGGGTTGAAATAAAACATTTTGTATTACTTTTTTTCTTCTCTAGAACTATCATGGAAAATTTTCCTGTAATATATGACAACTGTTTCTTATGGAAAATATATCATGACAATTTTTATTATGGCAAACGTACTATGACAATTAAACTGAGTCGTATCTTGGAATACTTTTAGATTTTTTCTAAACCAAACTTTTCACAATAAAATGAAGTTAGTTCTCAAGAAGAAGAATAAATGTTAGCTATTTCAAGAATTAAAAAGGTTGTTATAAAAGGATTCCAGAAAAACTTATTTTATCATAAGATACTTTTTTTTAAATTTCACCAACTTAAAAAAGCAACGAAAAATTCTACAAAATATCACGTGACTATAACAAAAATAAACTTAAAACAGCAGGATGACAAAAAAGAAATTCATTTCCCCATTATACATTTACGGTTTCCAGTAGCTAATAAACGAGTTCATTTCCCCATTATACATTTACGGTTTCCAGTAGCTAATAAACTAATTTCCCCATTATACATTTACGGTTTCCAGTAGCTAATAAACTAGTTCATTTCCCCATTATACATTTACGGTTTCCAGTAGCTAATAAACTAGTTTCTTTCATTGATAAATAGATAAACTTACTTTTAGGATACAAATGTAGAATATGCCCTTTTTAACCTTCAGATTATATTTCAAGAGTTACAGGTCGTCAATGAAGTATCATCCTTTGTGGTTAACCCTTTGACCTTATTATGTCTTTTTAAAATCATAAACAGACAATAATCCTCCAGATCGGGATGATCCTTGTACTTCAAAAGTTTCGGTCTCTCGGTTAAATCGTTTTGAGAGGATTAAGGGAAATATCGAGGTAATTTCAAGTAACCCTCCATTAGACCGATTCACAAAACGTTGTAAAACTTTTATCCGAGTACCAATAAGAGAATACCAATAAGAGAATACCAATAAGAGAATACCAATAAGAGAATACCAATAAGAGAATACCAATAAGAGAATTCATTTTGTAGTTTTCCATCTTGAAATATTAACAATTTTGCCAACTTTCATCCTTGTCTGTGTATAAAAATTTACTCATAAAAAAAAACTGTGATTTAAATTGTATATCAACAATTTTGAATAGAAAACAAAAATACGGTTCTGATAAAGATTAAATGTGTACGTAGACACTCTTTAAATAAGTACCTAGACATCGTGTCAAAAAGACGACAGTTCCTTTCATGAAAAAATTAAAGCTAAAGCGAGAAATTTCCATTTCATTAAATTGGTTTCGGAAAATTACGACATAGCAACTTTTTAAGCTTTTAAATTAATTAACTACCTGTAATTGTAAAAGTCAGCGGAAAGATAAATACATAATTTCAATATTTTTCTCCAAGGTTCTTTTTCACTTTTCTCCAGGCTCAGTTCTTATCAGATTTCACACACACGGAGATTCTATATCTTGTATTGAAACTCAGTCTCAGTGCGGAGATAACGGAGAACTGACTCCAGCTCCGTCCCTACCCCGGAGTAAGGACGGGTTTGCGATAGATCTGGAACCTAGATAAAGAAGGATGCTTTTATTGATTAAAGAACCATTAGTTTCATACGGAGGGATTAGAGGGATAGGGGGGGGGGATAGGTTGGCAGAAAGAATAGTTTTCATTTGAAGATAAAAATTGATTTTAAATAGTAAATTAGGGTGGGTGGTGGGTAGGGGCCCCCGGCCCTCTACGGAAGGGGAGGGGGGTCTCAGGGACCCAGCTTTTAGGGGTATGGGGTAGTGTGTGGTTGGACACTGAACATGTATCTATATATATACTTTGCTTGTCTGTTTGTTTGTGTCTAATAAACGTAAAAACGGCTGAACCGATCGGGCCCAAATTTTGTATGGGACTTCACATGTCCCCAGGAAAGTTTTCTGAATGATCAAAAATTTGCCTCTAACAAAATTTGATTTCTATCAGATTTTAAAAATCCACGACATTTTTCTTTAAAATCCGCCAAATTTTTTTGCTTTTGTTTTACAAAGTATACAAAGAGAAAATGTTCACTATAAAAAAAGAGATGGGCGCGAAGTTAATCTTAGATCCGATATTATTTATTTAAAAACATTAACTGTGCAAACTATGCCTTTTTTTTGTGAGTATACAGAAGATATCTCCATGATATGCCATATTGATGAATATTCTGTCAAAAAAAAACCTTAATTTTTATGACGATAAAATGTATATTAGATTAAGATAAGATTCTATATCAATATTTTATAGTTTTATATAAAAACTACGCATGGGAGTAACATGGAAGAAAATTCATTACATGGCCAGATTTAAAATCATAAGTAAATACGAACCATGATCAAATAATCAATTTTCTGATCAGTTTAAATTCATAAAAATGTGTGTAATGTATTAAGAGAGAAAAAATAATAAACATATGTTATGAGTCCCAATTAATCTTTTATTTCATACACAATTAATTTGTGTAAAATATATTACCGATCAATACAATATCTCATTTCATTTAATTTATTTAATAACTTAAATGTTTTATCTATAATAATAAACAATCATTTTCTTCTGAAAAACTAGCGAATTTAGCCTTTGTAGCGTTTTTTGTAGTATGGCGTTTTTATAGGGTATCATTTTCATATGGCAGCGTTTTTATAGATACACCCTAATTAGTTGTAAAGATGCACACTGCACAGTGCACACATTACAGAGTTTCTTTTAAACCTTATTAAGATATAAAATTAAAAACATTTACAAAAGATTGAATTAAAAAATATCGTGCCAAGAAAATGATAAAAGAACAAATTATTCCAATTTTGAAAGCCTTTACAAATGGTTTTAATCAGGATAGTTTCATTGAGATAATTTTGTTGTCAAGTTTTGTCAAAAGAGACGAAAGTTGAAAAACCTTCGATGTTCAATATTCATTATTTAAACTAGGTCTACAGAAAATAACAGGCATTTAAGCATTTAAAAGAAAAAAGGAAGAAAAAGAAAAAAGGAAGAAAAAGAAAAAAAGGAAGAAAACGAAAAAAGGAAGAAAAAGAAAAAAAGGAGAAGAAAAGATAAAAAGAAAGGAAGGGAAGAAAAACTATATTAGAAGAAACATAATAATATCACTGTATTAACTCTGAGTCTGGAGAAGAAAAGAGGAAAAAGGGAGGAAAGGGAAGAAAAACTATATTAGAAGAAATATAATAATACCACTGTATTAACTCTATGAGTCTGGAGAAGAAAAGAGGAAAAAGGGAGGAAAGGGAAGAAAAACTATATTAGAAGAAACATAATAATATCACTGTATTAACTCTATGAATCTAAGGAAGAAAATTCAAAAGATATTTCTTTCCCTTTCTAAATGGTGATATTATTACTTTAAGTTTCCTCAGTTGCTTAAAAGGGAAAAGAAAAAAAACAATTCCCCCAATTGCCTGTTGGGAAGAAAAATCAAATGTTTTAGAAAAGTTTCATATATTTATAGGTAAGTGGGAAAATATGTGGCAAAAATTACTAAATGACTGTAAATTAAAGATAGCAATCAAGGTAAGTGATGCAAAATGACTTAAATTATGGTAAAATAAGTGATTTAGTGAAAAAAAAATAGCTAGTTTGCGATAAAAGCCAGAAATTTTTCAGGTGGGGGGGGGGGGTTGGAACAATTCAACTTCTATTAAGAATATACTCCCCTGCAACCGAACTTTGATTTTGATCAAGAGAGAGATTTTTTAATTTATATTTAATTTTGAAGCAATTTCATCTAGAAGTTATAATCTTTTTAATAATAGTATCAGGTATCTTTATTGTTTTTGCTCTTTATTCCATGGTACAAGGTTAAAATTACTTCATCATCCTTTGATCAAAAGATTAGCGTTTAATAGTTTTTACAATACATTGCACATACTTTATTAGCAAAGACTAAGAAGTATTGAATATCGTATTTTCATATTTTTTGCAATTGATTAGGCCTACCTCACAAATCATTAAGCCCCAATAAACTGAAGATATTTTGTTGCTTTTATCAAAGATTCAAACTTTAAAAAAAGAAAAGTATTTTGTGAAAATTGGTATAGAAGTATGGGAGTGCAAAACAGCACAAGGTAGAGAGGAGTACAGGAGAACTCAAGGCAGAAAGGAATACAAGAGAAGTCGAGATAGAGAGGAGTACAGGAGAACTAAGGTAGAGAGGAGTACAGGAAAACTCAAGGTAGAGAGGAGTACAGGAGAACTCAAGGTAGAGAGGCGTACAGGAGAACTCAAGGTAGAGAGGAGTACAGGAGAACTCAAGGTAGAGAGGAGTACTTGAGAACTCAAGGTAGAGAGGAGTACAGGAGAACTCAAGGTAGAAAGGAGTACAGGAGAACTCAAGGTAGAAAGGAGTACAGCTGAGAACTTAAGGTAGAAAACTCAGGAACATAATTGCATGTACATTGCACCGGATCATATGTAACATGATACAGTCCTAATTAGGCGGAATTCTACATATATAGGGTTTTATAGTTATGTTAAGAAAAGTTCTGGGCCGACAGGCTAGGGCCGAACGCCGCGTCTAGGACAGGCGGGGGCCGGGCGCTGCGGCAAGTCAATGTCATACGTTGACCAAGGTATACATTTTTACCATTTAATATTTTTTATGAAGGGGGGGGGGTCCAAAAGAGAAGCTAGGAAATTGCCTAGATTAGCTGGAGTCAACTAGATTTCAAAGCTTAATAATTTCCTACCTTCGAGATGCAGTGAGACTACTGTAATGCAAAAAATAGTGCAAGGAACGGAACTGACTTAAGCCATATCTTTGCAATTATAATTCTATACTCATTTTACGTTCTCGGATATCTTCCATTTTTTCCATTTTTTATGATCTCTTGTACTCCTTGTGAAGGGTTAAGACTAACTAATGATAATTTTCATTTCAAACTCAAAAAGTTACTAACAGACAGTATTTATATATTTATTATTTATAATTATAGATAAATATATGTACAGAGAAATCCTGTTGTGTACTCTTGTATTTATTTCTGCTACGCATACGCAAAGTGATCACAGTCCCAGTTCCGAGTACGGCATATTGTACGCAAATAATTGAACGTGAAAGGGTTCATGCGAATTTTTATGCATAGAATTGTGTAAAGTTATTCTCATAATTTTGATTGAAAAAGTTACTGATAAAATAAAGTAAGCGACACAATAATAATTATCTTATATTCTTTAAATTGTTTAATTTTTTTGGCTTCTTTCAAGTCAATCAATCAAGCAACAAAATAAAAAAATTGGACGCGGCAGCAGCGCTTGAAAAAGAGACAAAATTGCGTCAACCATAAATTTAACTTTAAAACAGCGTATAGAAATAAACGTTTATCAATCAATCTTAAAACAGGAAAATTTTAAATTACAAACATTTGAGATTCTTTAATAGAAAGAATGGGCGACGACTCCAGGTTTTACCAAGGTGTCTTTCTGCTAACCTTGACTTTCATGGCAGGGGCTACATGTGGTTATCAGGTATTGGTTGAATGTTATTTTAGGTTCACATAATTTGCTTTTTGGACCCTCCCCCCCATGCTCACAGTTTATTACATTCATCATTTATGTAGCACATGGAAAAAGTTTTGTCAATTTCCTAGAGAACGACTTTCTATCAATTTTGTACATGCATCGGTAATTTCCTAGTATACGATTTTTGGACCCCCCCAGCCCCCCCCCCCCTCCTATCAATTTTGTACATGGGTCTGACAGGAAGTGTCTTAACTTAACCTAACCCGTGGCCGCAGCGCTCGGCCCCTAGCCCATCCTAGCCGCAGCGCTCGGCCCAGAAAGTGTGGCCGCAGCGCTCGGCCCCCTAGCCCATCCTAGCCGCAGCGCTCGGCCCAGAAATTGTCTTAACCTAACCTAACCGTGGCCGCAGCGCTCGGCCCCCTAGCCCATCCTAGCCGCAGCGCTCGGCCCCCTAGCCCATCCTAGCCGCAGCGCTCGGCCCAGAAATTATCTTAACCTAACCTAACCCTAAATAACAAAAAATAAATAATAATAAATTTGCTGGAAAATAAATGGTCATGTACTAAATTGATAGGAGGGGGGGGGGCTGGGGGGGGTCCAAAAATTGTATACTAGGACAGACCCCATGCATCTCATATTTAACACAAGGATTAGGTTGGTCATGTGGCCGCAGCGCCCGGCCCCCTATCCTTTCCTAGCCTGTCCTAGCCACAAGGCCAGACCCAAAATTTTTATTTTTTTGTGTGTCCGGTCCCTTAGTCTGTCCAAGCCGCAATGCTCTGTACCTTAGCTATATCTTAGCTGCAGGCAATAAACATTATCAATTACACGTTGAAAATAGTTCAAATCGAGGTTATGTACAAGGTTGATATGACCAAAATTAGTTCAAATCAAGGTCATGTACAAAGTTGATGGGGGTTGAAGGGGGGGGGGGGGTCCAAAATGCCTTCTTTAGGTTAGTTTTTAGGATCAAAGGAACTGTATATAAAGTAGACGTTCACTTCACGTTTCTTTCTTTTATTAGAGCATATATCGTAGATAATCGTCGATGGGTTGAATCAGACTTGGTACTTAAGCCTGTCCTAAATCAATACGTTATCAATTATTATTGATCATAGACCAGTGCAATCCAGTGAAGATATCGTATTTAAACTTTTATAATTACAGGAAAATTAAGGAGGGTGGGGGGGGGGAATTATGCACAGAAATGGTAAGAAGTATTGAAGTGAAATTAGAATATCTTCTTAGAATATAAAATATACTTCAAAGGATGCAGATAATTTTAAAACGATTTTTTTAGTTTAAAACTTGGAGAATGGAATATTTAAAACGTAGAAGGGAGCGCCTGGCTGTTAAACTACAAGAAACACAGGTATTCAACATTCAAGAATAGATTTCCAAGAACATTGATATTTTTATGTGTTGGGGGAGAAATATTCATTGGGACGTTATCTTGCAAAATTAACAAAATTATCCTTTGCTTACTTAAAGTTCATAAGCAGTTGGTTCTTCTTTTATTAAAAGATTATAGGTTAGTATGTACAACCACACAATGATTTCTGGAGATACCCTAGGTTAGTATGTACAACCACACAATGATTTCTGGAGATACCCTAGGTTAGTCCTGATACTTCAGTGAAAAAGTGCAATTTTAGGTTATCATCATAATGTTTATTGTAATGTATACCCTCTAGATTTAGATAATTTTGTATCAACGATTTATTTTTGTATAGAGAGAAATAGAACTGATGAAAGGACATTAATGAAACAGAAATGGACTGGAGACCGTAGACTGTTTCTGTTCAATCTTAAAGAGCAGTTCAGCTAGAAATATACTTTCTGATATTTTGTTCCGTAGAACCTTGTAGGAGGAATAAGAAACAGTTAAAAAATGCGAAAGTTTCTCAAGGTTATTTTATATATGTGTGTAGAGATTCATAATAGAATTCCTTCGATGCTAAGCTGTTAAGTTTTTTATGAGCTTAACGGAATCAATATAAATTTTTACATATATATAATTTCCTTAATAATTAAGAATTTCACTTTTTGTTTGAAAACAACTCAAAAAGTAATTCCTTCCTACTCATACTGATTTGTTCCTTGTAGAAAATTTTAGACTTCATAAATTTTAGAGAGAATGGCGGAAAAGGAAATTAAAACGTTCCTCAAAGATGCTCGGGAATACATAAAGGTTAAAGAGTACAAGAATGCACTAAGAGAGATAAAGAAGGTTCTGAACAAGGATAAAAATAATTACATGGGGCTTGTTTTCTGTGGACTCTGCTTGTCTGAGCTCGATCAACCTGCCCAAGCACTTCAGGTATCAATAATTATGCTTATGTTTTGATTATTCTCATGACTCCAGGTGGAGTATTTAAAAATCTTATTTTAATGGTTCAGGCGTACAAGCGAGCAATTGACAGTGCACCGGAGCAAGCAACAGCCTGGGAAGGTTTGGCTAAGTTCTATGAGAAAAATTCGGGAAACGCCGAGTATAGACAAGATAGGATACAGACTTTACACAGACTTCTTACATTCGCTCAGGTTAGGTTTTTAATAAAGTTACCAGCTAGGGCCGGGTGCATATAAATAATATGGGGACAGGATGAAATTTGTGAGTTGTGGTTTCTTTTTTGTTTTCGATTTGAAATTGCACATTTAACGAAAAGAACAAAATTAAAATGTTCACCGTTTTCCCATTTTTTATTATTATGTACACATTGCATCATCACTCGATCAGGGTCATTCCATGAAGAAGGAATACACCAAGGGTGTAATGCAAGGAAAGTTAATTGCGGTCGTGTTTACTCTGCGTACACATTGAAACCAGTTCTTTTTGGGCGGAATTTGTAAACAAGAATAGATGCATCAGTGTTCGTTTAGTATCCGAGGAGGATAAAAGCATTTAATTTTGATAATTCACATATCAGTTTCCTATGACCAGAATATTTCATTGATTTTTTTTATGTGAAAGATGGATCCCATGTCAGGCTTTGACATCCGTCTTGTGTTTACATTACCTCCCAGAAACAGTACACTGCAGTACAAAAGATGTGTACACTTCTGAAATAACTTTCCTTTCATTACATCCTAGGAATATACCATTTGACAAAAAAAAAAAATAGATTCTTCTCAAACTTAAAATTCTAGTTATTTAGGTCATAAACAGCCACAAAAAATTTTTTGGAAATTTTTTTGGGTTGGTCTTGGCCATTTTAAAAATGTAGGTCGATTTATAGTGTACTAGAAAAGTCTTAATTTTGTGCATTCAGATAAATATTCTTTCTTGTTAAATGGGTTCAGACAATACATATATTTTTTTCTTCTAATTATATGAGATTTTGGGGTCCATCGTGATTTTTGGGTGGGGTCAAAACTTTGCGGAAATTTTTAAAATTTTCTTTTGAAAATCTGTAGCAAATTCGTTGCAAATTTGATGAGATTTCAAAATTAATCAAAGTTTTTGACTCAGGTCAAAAACTATAAGTCGACCTACATTTTTTAAATGGCTAAAACAACCCCAAAAATGGTTGTTCATGACCTAAATAACTAGAATTTTAAGCTTGTGAATAATCTATTTTATTTTTTCTAATGGTTTATTCCTTCAAGTCATGGAATGACCCGTCAGCATCTTAGAATCTTGTACACGATCGACGATCGATCGAGCTAATTTTAAGAAATAAAAAGGCAATTATTCTCAGAAAAAATATGATAATTTTAAACCAACTTTTAAATTTAACAATAAGATATAATAATACATGTACCAGGACGACGTATCGAAGCACTATGATATCTGCAGTAAGGTTGCCCAGCTCCAGATGGACGGGTTAGATCTAGACGGAGCAGTGAAAACTCTCCAGGTTCAGGCTAAACACGCAGAACAGGACACAGAGAAATATAGATCCTCCTTGGAGATGATTGTCAAGTAAATCATTTTTATCTAAGAAAATTCAAACCTAGGTCTGAGGTCGGAACTTCTGATTTTTTATTGTAATCTACAGTGTAATCTACAGTGTAATCTACAGTGTAATCTACAGTGTAATCTACAGTGTAATCTACAGTGTAATCTACAATGTAATCTACAGTGTAATCTACAGTGCATGAAATGAATATCCATAAAGAAAATTTTTTAACTTTTGTTTTGTCCTTGAAAAACAGCTGACTCGTTGCGATAAATCGATATGGTTTCTGGTTGGTCAGACCTTGATGTATAACCATAATGAATTGATCAATGCTTTCTGACGGATTAAAAATGCAAAAGTTCTTATCTCTGATCTTACTTCTATATTCTATCATGTGTTGTAGAAATTCACAAGTCACCAGCATTAATATTTTGTTTTTAGAAAATGGGTTTAAAGGTACTGTGTAATTCTGTTATGGCCCACGTTAAACGAAAAGTCTTAAATTAAAATGATAATTAATCCCTTTTAAGATTTTAGAATTTAAGATTATACTTTTAGGCTCTTATGTCCGCAGCCGGAGCTTAACAAGTCTTTGAGCCAAGTGTACGAGGAGACCCTGGACTCTCTCATCTCCGACAAGGAGACAATACAGAACCTGGAGAACCTCAAGCTTCTGATCAAGCAACTGTATAAGGTCCGTAGTCTGGAGAAGCTTGTGATGACCGCACTGAAGATGGTTGAAATATACCCTGAGAATAGTTATCCATTGGAGTGGATTTGTAAAGTGTATTTGGAGTGGGCAGCAGATACCCTAGGTTAGTATGTACAACCACACAATGATTTCTGGAGATACCCTAGGTTAGTATGTACAACCACACAATGATTTCTGGAGATACCCTAGGTTAGTATGTACAACCACACAATGATTTCTGGAGATACCCCTAGGTTAGTATGTACAACCACACAATGATTTCTGGAGATACCCCAGGTTAGTATGTACAACCACACAATGATTTCTGGAGATACCCTAGGTTAGTATGTACAACCACACAATGATTTCTGGAGATACCCCAGGTTAGTATGTACAACCACACAATGATTTCTGGGGAAAGGGAGATTTTTTCCTGATACTTCAGTGTTGGATTTATTTATTAGTCCATTTGTCTATTTCTGCAGTACAAATTCTTTCAGATTTCGATTGTGAAGAGTTGAATGATCCGAGTGTGTACTATAAGAAACTACTGGAGCTAAATCCAACCTCAACTCTTGGAAACCTGGCCCGGGGAGCACATCTAGTCAAGATGGGAAATATGGCGGAGGGAATACCAATATTGTCCGCCGGAACGGATGTTAGCGCACCGAATGTTTACGGGTTATATATGCTGACTAAGGCGGAGGTTGAGGCGAAGAACTTCTCCGCCGTTGAATTATCTGTGTCATCTACCGTCAAACATTTAGACAAGGTGATTTTTAACTAGAAAATATAATGATGTTTCCAAATTTTTTTCTTCTTCATTTCTTCAAATTATTTATTTTCCCTGTTTTATAATTGTAGTTACTGATCTCTTAGTTTTCAAGTTGAATTCTCTGCGTTAAGAGCATGATTAAGTTTTTGACAGGAAAAATTTTTAAGTTAAGTTATTACTTCTCTATTATCTCTAAAAAATACAATCTTTGGAATTGATCCTAAGCCGGTTATTATATCTTTGTGGATTTAAATCTTTACTCCGGGTAGGTTAAAGAACAGAAAACTCGTGAGAAGATGTCACGTGACCTGAACCTAATGTTTATCAAGTCTCTTTATTATCAAGGCTCCAAGGAGAAACTAGAAAACTCTCTGCAAACTATTAAAGGTCTAAGATTTATTTTTTAATAATTCTTTTTTATTTCAATTGTAAAATATTTTTTACTTTTGTTGCATTCGATATTATTCAGGTTTAGAAAATTCCGGCAAGATTGATCCTGAGTTTGGTTTAATAATTGCAAAGATCTACGCAACCCTAGGATTGGAAAATGAAGTATCCAGGGTACAGTCAATCCTAGAGCTCTCCGTCCTAGACTCTAAACTGATACAAGCATTAGTTTACTACTCTAGATCTGAACTAGGTAAGTTTTTTATGTCTGATTTCCAAATTAAAGATTTCTTATTTCGGACCACTATTTACTCTTTAATTTTGTATGAATTATTCAATATATAATGTATATTTAGAACAATTTTTATAGATTAATTTTTCTTTATTAATTCAATATTTGAAAAAGCTTATCTCCACTATTATTTGTAAATATTGTTAAGTTTTGAAAATTTTATAACGACGAAAATTTCAAGAATCTGGAGAGAAGCTGTTGTCTGAAATCCTGCTTTTTTCTCCGGATAGCTACGAGATCTTGATCTTACTGGGACGGATCTGTTGGGAATTAAAGAAATCTTCTCAGAGTCTAGTATACTTCCTCAAAGCAGCAAAGGTAAACAAATCATGGCGAAGTAAAACAAATTAGAATTTTATTTTTATTTTATTATTGCTTTTTAGAAAGAAAAAATATTTTTCTTGTAAACCTATTACAAGTTAATGCTTAGTAAAAAGATTAAGTCAAATCAAGATTTGGACCGTTTTTGGTTTTTTAAGGGTCAAGTTCTATAGTGTGTTTGTGTTTACTTTCAAGTAAATCCTATCCGGGGTAACTGAAGAGTAAAGCATTTCTTAATTTAGTATCTTTTATTTATCAAGGTTGAACCTGGGAGCTGGGTTCCATTTCTCTATCTAGGACACTACTACAGATCTCTGGGTTCGGATCAGGGTCTGGAGAAAGCTAGAAAATGTTACCAGGTAGGTTTTTTTTTCCCCAGGTTTGTTACTAGGTAGGTCAATTTTATATTGTATGAAATCTGAATTTATTAAAATTTTTCTCTATCTGTATTATGAAATTTATGCAAAGGATGGGGGACTACAAGGTACCCTCATCTTGTGGCGGTCTGGGGGGTCTATTTTGATAGGGTTCGTAGATTTCATCTACTTGTGCTCCATGTAATGTACTAGAGTAGGAAATAATTTTTTAAAGGTACCTGATAACCTCTTTATACCTATATCTGTTTACTGTTCACACCTATATTTGAGTCATCATTGTTTATTTAGAAATGTGTTGAACTGAATCCCCAAGAAGTAAGTGCAGGGCAGGCACTGAGTGATATATACAGGCAAACAGGGAACCTAGAGGTAAATATCGAATTGAATCCCCAAGAAGTAAGTGCAGGGCAGGCACTCAGTGATATATATTATACAGGCAGACAGAAAACCTAGAGTAAAAAAAAATAGAAAGTGGAACAGAAAGATTGATTGATAAAGCAGTAGAAATATTAGACGAGAACTTTGTTAGAAAAAGCAAGAAAGTACACTGGTAATATGTACTTTAAAGTTCAAAGTACACTGGTAATATGTACTTTAAAGTTTAAAGTACGCACTTAATTTCGCAACTTTAGTACACGTTGTAGTGACAGTGCATAGATGTTTAATTTACTAAATGAACAAAGTTGTGGAGGTGCACAAACGTAATATTCATTATTTAAACGCCATGTTCAGGATAACCTAAATTTTCTGACTGGGGTCACAGGCCGAAGCACTGCAGCTTCTGGGAAGTGTACATGGGCGTGGCTAAGACTAGGCGTACACTATCTAGCAGCAGATGAACCCAGTCTTGCTGTACAAGCTCTTCAATCTGCTCTGAGAGGTTTAATATATTTTTATGTATTTTTAGATTATCATTTTTTCAATGTGTGATCTTTATAAGGCATGCATGATTTTATTAAAAGATTATTTTTATTTATTTTTTATACAATATTATTTTTTTTGTATTTTTCAGGGGATAGTGGCGACCTTAATTGCTGGGAAGCGCTTGCTGATGCCTACCTGGCGCGCGGAAGCTTCACTGCTGCGCATAAAGCTTATGAAAAGGTTCTACAGATGAACCCTGGGTCCGAATATACAAGGTTAACAAGAAAAAAATTATAATAATAATTCTAATAACAGAGGTATATATTGTCAAGAAATATTTTGGATTCTTATGGGGGAAAATGAAAAAATGGATCCATTTTTTATCCTTTTAAATTATTTTCTCAAGTCAACGAATAAAACCCTACATATCGTGCTACGCTCAAACTTACTTAACATCTGGGGAAGTAAACATGGATATAAAAGAGGGGGGGGGGTTATGATTTTCAAGAAAATATAAATCCCTGTGTAAATATATGTTCAGGTTGATGATTGCTGTGATCAAGGAACGAATAGGGAAGTGGAGGGAAGCTGTTGTTGACTTTAGGTTCATTCTGAAGCAGAGTCCAGAATATCTACCAGCCCTCAGGTAAAGTTCATAATATCTACCAGCCCTTAGGTATAGTTCAGAATATCTACCGGCCCTCAGGTAAAGTTAAGAATATCTACTAGCCCTCAGGTAAAGTTCATAATATCTACCAGCCCTTAGGTATAGTCCAGAATATCTACCAGCCCTCAGGTAAAGTTAAGAATATCTACTAGCCCTTAGGTAAAGTTAAGTATATCTACCAGGCCTTAGGTAAAGTTCAGAAAATCTACCAACCCTTAGGTCTATTTTTGAATATCTACTAGCCTTCAGGTATAGTACAGAATATCTACCAACCCTAAGATAAGGTATATTTTCGAATATTTACCAGTCTCTTAGGTATTAGTCCAGAATATTTACCAGCCCTCAGGTATACTTCAGAAAATGCTGAAAACAAACTCGGGTATAGTCCAGAACATCTACCAGCCCTCTAGTATAGTTCAAAATATCTACCAGACCAGGAATCCGCTTCTCCCATTAACCCTTATCATTAAAATTAAAAGATTTTGCTTTTCCAAAATAATGTCCAGACTTAATTTCTATCTCAAACTGTTCAGGGGTCTTGGCGAGTCTTTGGTTGCACAAGCGCAGAACTTTATTGACGAGAATTTAGACAGGTACACTAGTTGAACAGGATCAAATAAATTTCCTTCTCCTCCGATCCCAGACATGTAGATATATGGGATAAAGTACTTTTTGTTGCTGTTTAAACAATATGGAAGTAGGATTTTATGTCTACTTGAAAAGGTTGACATTGCAAGAGAATGCATATTTTCTTGTAATATGATAAATTAATAATGCAAATACAGTACATAATCTGAAAGTGCAGTACAGTATACGCAATAAAATGTACATAGGAATGCAGTGGACTGTGTTGAGGAAGGACTAGAAGTATTAACCCAAGCTGCTGAACTTAAACCTGGTCTTCCAGGAACATGGAGGTAAACAAATACTTATTTTTGCGGTTTTTTCTATATTTTCTGTCAAGGTTCAAATTAGGCATAGCGTAAGAAAAGCAAATATTTAAAGTATACAATTTAGAAAACAATTGACCTTGAATTTTGACCCTGTAAGAACATATAAATGGAATAAATGAACCAAGAACGAAACAACTTAGTACACTAATCCCATCCTCAGGTTCTTTTCTCCCAAAATAGAACTCGAGTCTCCGCATCTAAAAGTTAAACTTCTATTATTGTTATTTCTCCGTTTTTTTAGACTATTGGGTGACTGTTGCGCGCTACTAGGTGAACTCCCTTGCTCTGTAGTTACTCTACATGTTCCAAGTAAACTTGTGGGAGGTACAGAAGGCAAGGAGAAGGTATAATAAGGGAATATATCTAGTGGATAAATATTCGTTTCAAATAATCCCCCACCCCGTTCATATATATTTCAAGGCACAAGCTTGAAAATCTTTCCTCCACCATGCTGGGGGGGGGGGGATTCTTTAAAATGTTTACCTCCTAAATAATTAATTTGTTTTATTTATCATTTTTAATTACTTACATTTTTAATTTAGATTGATAAAGTAAAACTACTGGAACTGGGATCAAGGTGTTATATCAGGTTAGCTAAACCTGTAGTTTTTATCTTGTGTTGGTTTATTTGTAGTTCAAAACTTCAAAAGGACGCGAGTCAAAATTGATTTTATTTTGTTACAGGAACTTTATTTTGAAACATTTTTCTAACTCTTGACTGCTTATACTACGTAACTACTAGCTTGTATACTTGAGTTGTAGTCCGCAGGAGACCCTCTGGGTCAGTAGGGCAGACAATTTTTGGAGTCCTCTCGGAACAGTGTTTGTTCATACAGGGTTTCCTCTCGGTTCATTCTTGAACACTGCACCTAGCACAGTGGTTAAATAGTTAGTTTGTCCAGTCCTGTTTTAAAGATATTTTAAAATCTGACTAGTGACTACATCTGAGTGACTACATGATCGGTAGAGACCGTTCAAACTTTTAAGTTTTTTTAGTCTGGAAAATCTGAACTAAATATATTTAAGATTCTTTATCAAGATCAAAAATAAAAAAATTTTCAAATGAAGTTATTATAACAAAGTTATAGATCTGATTTATTTAGATTGAACACGGGAAAAAGAAAAAAAAAAACAATTTCCTCCTGTATTAAATATTAGGCTTTCAGGTTCAATGAACATTTTCTTTTTGTAAAACTAAATCAAAAAGTTCGCGGATTTTTAAAAAAAATCGTAGATTTTCAAAATTTAATGAAAATCAATTTCTACTGGAGGTTAATTTTTGAAATTTTGATCATCCATAAACCTTCCCTGGGGTCATGTGAGGTCCCACACAAAATTTGGGCCCAATCGGTTCAGACGTTTTTGAATACAAATAAACAGACAAACGCCCAGACACCAAAGCAAGGTTTATTTATAGATTGGAAATCAGGACTTAGTTTTATAGCTTTTTAAGTCTGAAATTATTATTAATATTTGTTTAGAGCATTAAACCTAAATGGAGAGAATTGGAGGGTTTGGCATCAACTTGGTTTAGTTTACAGTGCTCTTGGTAAACTCAATAGCTGCAGGTAATCCTTGAAAGATATTTTTTTATTAACAGTTTGTCCAATTAAAATTGATAATTTCGTGATAAATAAATCAATTATAGAACCGGAAATTACTCCGATTGGTTTATATTTCGGAACCGGATGCAAGTGAAGTAACGCAACTTTTGACGAAATTTACCGAAAATCTAAAATATAATATATGTACATTGTACAAGCTAAATCAAATTGGAATTTTCCAAGAAATGTGAATTTTTGTCGCTTGGTCATGTACTGTTTATCTTAAGACTTAAAAAAGGGTTGATAGAATTCTTTAACTTGATGAAATAATCTTTATTTACTTCGTGATGAAGCTAATTAATAATTTGATACTCTACCCTTTTTAATGGTCAAAGTTCTGAAAATGATTAAATAATATTTATAAATATTGTTTAGGGATTTAGCGTTAAAATCCTTGAGTGTGATGAAACATGCAGTGAAGCTTGCTCCTGCGGTCAACTCAGTTTGGAACTCTCTTGGGGTAATTGCTTGCCAGGTGAGAAACCTCTCATAAAAACTTGTTAAGGGGCTCCTATACTTGAAGTGAGGGCCCTACATTCTATAAAGGGGGCGTATTGGGCATGATTGTTATTTTTTTATTACAGTGCTTAGGATCCGGATCCGTTGAATCCCCAAGATTTGATCTTCTCGGATCCGGATCCGCAAAATTATGCGGATCCATAGATCCGGATCCCAGGGGCAAAATATTAACCAAAAATGCAAAAAAAAAAATTTACTCTCAAAACTAAAATCTGAACTATTAAAAAAAAGAGGGATTATAAAAATTTCCTGATTCCTGAATGGTTCATCAAGTTTTAGCTTAAAATTAAGCGAAAAAAATAAGACAAAAAATTGAAAATTCGGGTTTGTTAAGAAATTTAGTAAATTTTGAAGAAATAACTTGGATCCGGATCTATTTTTCCAAGAATTGGATCCGCATCAAAATTAAAGGGAGTGTTCGCGAAAAATGAAAGGGGGTATAGGCTCAATGCGATAAAAAAGCGCTTTTGATCGCTAATAATCTTAATTCTATCTGTTGCGTCTATAAGGAGAAAATTGTTAAAGCCGTCTCATACCGAAGAACGTAGTGCCCATACAAAATAAGAAAATTGCAACATACGACTTAGACCATAAAAAGATCAATTTAATTTCAAACAAATCATTCAGATATTACAACCTATAGTCATCGATTATCTTTCGCCATATTTATATATTAGTTGATTTTCATAATATGTTTTAATTGTTATGATCTGAGAGTTACATTTATTCCTGTTTCGAGGATTTTTGGTAATGAAGACGACATTTTCATATTATCCAGGAATGTTCGAAAACAAGTTGTAAGCTAAATATTATTTTAAAAAACAAAATTAAAACTAGTATGAAATATCAAATATATACAAATGTGGCGAAAGATAATCGATGACTATAGGTTGTAATATCTGAATGATTTGTTTGAAATTAAATTGATTTTTTTACGGTCTAAGTTGTATGTTGCAATTTTCTCAATTTGTATGGACGCCATGTTATTCGGTATGAGACGTCTTTAACAATTTTCTCCTTTAAATGGATCCTAAGCACTGTTTTTTTTTAATGTGAATCCTGGTTCTAGATAAAGGAGTAATATTTCACCAGATGGGGTCACGTTGTTTGGCTTATAATTTAATCAATCCGAGATGTATGGCCCAAAACATACCTAAATGTTTGTGGCTAACAAAAGCCCATGAGCCGCTTTACTTGGCCACGCATAGCGTGCACAATCCAAGTATCCAAGTATGCAGTGTGCGTAGGGATTGCAGCGAAAAGGAAAAATCGTTTTGCGAAATTTCGCTTCAATCTGTTTCACGAAGAAATGCGAAATTTTTGCAAAATAAGAAATAAAAAATTTGACAAAAAAAAATTCGGAATTTAAGAAAAATCAAAATTTTGGCAAAATTTTATCTAATTTGAGACAAAATACAGCTTCAACCTAAGGTTTCTGCGAAAAAATTTTTCCCGAAATTTCGCTTTGATTTCGTATTTTTCGCTTCATTCATTTTCGCGAAAAAATGCGAAATTTTGCTAAAAAAGTTTGCGAAATACGAATGAAAATTTTCGAATTTCTTTCCTTTTTTTGCGAAACGTTTCGCTCGCTGCAAACCCTAAGTGGGCGGGATATGTTATTGTAGATAATTTTGACCAAGATATTAATCATTAAAAATAAACAAACACTGCAAAGCAGTCGATAACCCCATGGAAGTTTATGCTACACATTAATAGTAATTGCTTTCTTGGTTGTAGGTAGAGGATTGGGCCCTGGCACAGCATAGTTTTATAAAATCCTTGGAAGTTGAGATTAGTTCTGGTGCCTGGACCAACCTTGGGGTTTTATATCTACACTTGGGAAATGCTCACTTAGCAAATAGGTATGAGCATGAATCTATATAATAATTCTCTTCGCTCATAAATATATATTTGTATATCTGTATAAATGTAAGCTAGTCAGTCAAATAGCTAGACCAGGGACCCGGGGGGTAACATAGGCTTTTTTTAAAATCAATTTTTATTTATTTCACGGGCAACGCCGGGCACTTTATCTAGTTTTTAAAAAATATATATTTAATATTATACTTGTTAACATGGTACATATTTTATTTACATTATGTTCACTAAATTTATCTTTAAAAAAAAACCGTTTCTATATAATAATACGTATACATCTTGAATAATTTCTTTCCCTAAACGTTCATTTAGAAAAGAAAATCATTAATTTTAAATTCTAGGTCGTTCAAGGAAGCACAGAACCATGAACCAAGTAATCTTAGAGGCTGGGCCGGTCAGGCGCTAGTTGCAGAGGTAGGAAATAACAACCCAATACTTAAAGGGACTGTATGTGTAATTTCAAGTAAACCATAATTCCTTAATTCCTATATATGTTTTCCGGCAGTAGAAATGTGCAATTCACTTTTGTAGAGAAACCACAATCAAATAATCAGTTTTCAAAATTATAAACATTAATATCTAATTCATACTTGATCAGCCAAAGCTTTTAAGAGTATCGTTGTGAATCGGGCATTGCCACTAAAAATTAAACAAAGAAAATAATATTACAAAATATAATGAATTTTCTTAACTAGGTCGCTGGGTTCAGATCTGAGAGTATGGATCTTTTCCGTCACTGCACGTTCCTGGGTGGAGAACCCGAGTCCGCCCTGGGATACGGGAACTGGATCTGCTCAACACTGTCGGATCTAGAGAAGGGAGAGAAGGTGGAATCCCACAATAGATATATCCTTGAGCAGATGCATGGTTTGGCAGTGGCAGCTGACAGCTTGAGATTGTATTGTCAGCGTAAGCCGGACAACAGTTTAGCACTTTGTCAGCTGGCGATAGTTCTGGAGCGACAAGGATTGTTACGACGCGCATGCGAATTTCTAGAGCGCGCGCGAGGTATACTTGAAGCATCTGATAACTGGGATCTTTTGGATAAGGTTTTAGGAAACCTTGGACGGATTCAGTCTAAATTAGGAGAGCATGAAAAAGCTGTGGAAACCTTCAAATCTATCAGGTCTCAATATTCAGTTATCATCAAGTCAATCAAACAAAGTTATACAGTAAAATTTAAGATTGGCACGTATTATTCTCAACGGTACCCTTAAGAGCGTTTTTTTATCAACAATAAGAAAGATATGGTCTTTTTACATGAAGTAAATTCTATTAATTTCCTTCATTATTTCTGAGGAATAAATGCGCTACTCACTTTTAAAGAGAGATCCCACTAAAAATATATATTTTTATTTATCAGGACTACAAGTTTGTACAGCCAGGTTGGTTTAGCTTTGGCATATTTCTCTTTGAACCGTTTCCAAGAAAGCTACAGCATATACGACAGCTGCTTTCATTGGCTGGCGGACAAGGACGGGTTGAAGTCTGATATCCTAGTAGCTATGGGTATCCTAGCCTACAAGGTGGAGGGAGTTCAATCTGCCAAAACTCTTCTCTTTCAATCTTGTCAGCTCCATCCACCATCCGTCCGAGGTATCCTGGCCCTCTGTGTTATTGGGATTCAGAGCTCCGATCTTAATCTCATTGATGCCGCGCTTTCCGAGATGATAGTGCACGAAAATGATCAACGTCATGCACACGACATTGCTTTTCTCCGAGCATCCGTCATGCTACTCAAGGTAAAAAGGCACATTAGAAACTAACATTTTCACCATTTATAAATTCTTAATTTAGGGTGATGCCGTTGGAGCACGTAAGAGTTTGCTCCGGGCTGCGCACGCACAACCCTGGTTGCCTGGGCTGTGGCGCGCGCTTTCTGTTTTTCTTCTTCAGAACAGCGCAGCTGAAGCTGGGATTGCTGCAACTCTTTGTAAAAAGTCGGCAGCTTCCTCTCTTGATCAGGTATCCATTAGCCAGAGGATGAAACTTTTGGATTGTGAATCTCACGATAATTTGTCTAGTCGGCTTCCTTGCCTTCTCACGGTTTTATTTAAGATGTCTAACCACAGGCATAGTCACCTCTTTCTTTAAATATCTCTCAGTGGATATTCCTTATATTCCCAGAATAAACAAAAAATTAATTTTTCCGCTTTGGATATTAAGTTAAGTTAACATGGCTTAGCGCTGTCCCAACCATAAGTTCGAGCCTAAGGCAAACAAAAAATAAGAATACTATTATGGTTTATTCTTAAAAACAGTATATATTTTCACAATGAAAAATGCTGTTGACTTTTTATGTACATAAATGTAAAGAGGTCACTGATTTTAATGAAATATTTTTAGACGGACAAAAGATATATCTCAGTCCTCAATGAAGGAAAATCTTCAGGTTAGTTTTTTTTTTACAAACTTGGATTATTGTGGCCATATCATCAGTGGCAGTTAATAAATATCATATTAATAATAAATGTGTTGGCGTTTTTCATGGTCTGGGTTTCTCCATAGTTCAGATATGTTTATTGTTTATTGCTGAATATTTTCCTCACATCCCAAACTTAAGAATATTATAATTAGGATATTCAAACCAAGATTTTGAAACAAATTTCATATTTTCGTTTCTAAATTTCACGTGACCAATTCATTTAAATTCTTAATATCACCAATATTCTGAGTTTATTTGTTTAGAGAAAAATGTTCAACGCTATGGTTAGATAGATATTCATAAAAATAAATAATTTTCTAGGGTTTTGTGGAAGTTTATCTACAGCTGAGAGTCTTGTTTTAGAGTCCTTGTGTTTACTAACAGTTGGAGACAGGTATATCATTTGTATTCTTTAACTTAAGTCAAATTTTGACTATTTTTGCAATTATTTGATCTTTTTTGTCAAACTTTTATAACTTTTACTTGATATTTTCCTGAATCTCGGTTGGACATTTTTTTAATATGATGGTTAAATTATTTAATATTTTGTCCGTCCTAAGCTGCATTTATAGACAACATTTCATAGCGTTCAAATCTAGAATCTTTTCAGAGACTCCATTAGAACTAAAAGTGGTTCTTATTTTTAAACTCTAGATGTATATTATTAAGGGCTGGAGCAAAAAGATCTAGTTCAAAGCTGTGTCACCTTTATCCTCATCTTCCATCTTCCTGGGCAGTATTAGCCGCAGCAGGTACCTTCTTTCTCCCTTAGTTTTAAGGGACAGAGGGGGGGGGGGGTATTGCTTATTCTTTGCAATTTTGGTTTAAAAAAAAAATAATTAAAATCTGGGCGAAATAACAAAGAAAAAATAGCCTGTCGGTTGAGGTTCAATTTTTAATTCTCTAGTTAATAAGACATATTTTTAAGCGAGACACGCGTTGTAAGTTTTGTTTCCTTTTCTTAATTTGAAATCCAAATACTTGCCTTGGTTCAAAAAAAGCATATAGAAAATATTTTCGGAACTTAAAAAAAATCTTTTAGGTGACAAAAGTTGCAGCTGGTTAAAGAATGTTCTAGAGTTGGTCCGACAAGCCAGGGATACTCAGCTGACCGAGTGGGCCGGTCATCTCGTTTGATAAACACGTACTGCGATATATAATTTCTTAATAAAAGTTCTTAATTATACCATTTTTATTTTAAAGTAAATTAAGGGTTAAAAATTTATTGAGATAACTTAATGAATAAGACAATAACTATATAACTAGTATTAGTAACAAAATAATATTATAGTTAGGTAATTAGTATATTTACATTTAAGATAAGGAGCTCAGTCTTTGTTTGTACTTGAGGAAGAAAATCATGGCAAACAGATGAGATTGTTATTTAGCGAGAGATCTCTTTTAAAACTTGGTGATAATAATAAATATTCTTATATCGAAAAGATCCCATCTTTTTATCTAGATTTTAATGGCAGTGACTAGAGTTTTCAAAATCGGACTTTTATGTTGTTTTGTCAAATTTTGTCCAACATTGTATGTATAGATATTTTTCACCTGAGCTGTGTAATACTAAAGAAGAAAGCTGCTTCCAAAACATAATTTTGCTAATACTGAGCAGCCAAAATATAAAAACTATAGCTAAATTTACTTGCTTGATGTTTTCAAAAGAGACTCAACGGAATCTTATCTCTTGCTGCTCTAGAAATTGAAGCAGCTCGGGCAGATGCTAAGCTGTGATAACAGCTGCTCCCGAGGAAACTATTTCTGAATCACTGATTTCAGATCCGCTCTCCTCATCCTCATCCTCTTCATCCGTATCAAACTCGACCTCCTGCTCCCCGCTCATACTTAACACGTTTTCTTCCTCCGGAAACCCTAAATACTCCTTAGGCATACTTGAATCCTGCACTTCGGTTTTCCCGTGAGTTTTTATGTGTTTACTCAAATGATCGGATCTCATAAATTTCTTTAAGCAGCCTGGACACTGGAACCTTTTCTCACCGGTATGCGTTCTTCTGTGTCGTTGAAGTTCATCTGATCTTGTAAACCGCTTCCCACAGAACACCCAATTACACACAAAAGGTCGCTCCCCACTGTGCCAGCGCAGGTGTGCGCGTAAATGTGAAGTTTTTCCGTAAATTTTGTTGCAACCATGAATATGACAAATATGTTGTTTTCTTCGCGGAGTTCCGTCAATAGATTTGACCGTTCTATCTTCATTCTTGCAATTCGGACAAGAGCAAGCGACCCGTCGCATCCTAGTTTTTCCACCAGATGTACTTGTATCTAACGCAGAGCTTTCTGAGTTCTGCTGTTGTGGTTGAGATACAGAGGAAGGTATTGCTATCTGCACAACATGCCACTTGTTAGGATCTATTGGATCCTGCTGCAGCCCTTGAGTACTACCCGGAGGAAGGTTGTGGAGCCCAACTATATTGGACATGTTCGGAGCAAAGGAAGATTGAGACACCATCTGTCCTACCTCTATAGGAGAGGGTTGGCTCTTGATATTTCTAGTGTACTCCATAGGATCAACGGGTTCTGTTTTGAGCCAGGTTGGTTCAGTTTTAGGTTGAATTGGTAGTTGTGTAGATAACGAGATTGGAGCGTTGTTAATAAATGCAGTTTGTCCGTTCATCATGGAGGTTTGTGCCTGGGTTATGATAGCTTGAGGTAAAGAGCTAGATGAAGAGAGGGAAGGAGATGTGGATGTGCATTGAGTTGTATTTGTGGTTTGCGTCATGTGACTAAGTTGAGGAGCTGCTTGAATCATCGTCATTCCACCGCCGAAGGAACCGGCGACGATGGAGCCAAACTGCCCGCCGCCCATGAGCTGAACCTGACCTGCTTGGTTCATGGTGATCTGTGAGCCGATGAGTTGAGGTTGAGCTGCTACCTGAGCGTAAACGAGCTGTGGACCAGCAGATGTCTGGATTAACTGGGGAACCAACTAAACAATTTATTTACTCATTATAAACTTAATAAAATAAAATGCTTGTTGTATAATCTATAAACCTTGAACCCAGTTTTCTTAACTGTGAGAATAATTTGCTAAGGCTTTGAAAAAAGGAACTTCCAGGAGGACAAAAATCGTGAATATTTTGCAGAAGTTAATTAAAGGAAAATAAAAAAATTTCCAGATTAATTTTTTCCGTAGAAATCCAAATTTGACTGAGTACTATAAATTCAATTTTTGGTTAAAGCATTCTAATTAGAGAGGACATGTGAATGTTCTAAAATGTGCTGAATTTAGTACCTGAGGCTGTTGTTGTTGTACAGGAACCTGAACCTGCTGTAGTATAGTTCCAGTAGGAGTAGAGACGGGTATCTGTACTGTCATAAACTGTTGAGGAGCAGGAACCTGAACCATTTGAGGAGCAGCATACCTTACTAAAGCCTGCTGTCCTCCGGGTAGTGTTACAAGCTGCTGACCAAACCCGGAGCTAGCTACTCCTTGCTGGGGAATAGAAACTCCCTGACGTCCAAGTCCCTGACTCTGAGGAACTCCAAACTGTAAACCAGGTGCAAGCCCTGGCTGGGACCCGGAAATAAGATTCGGAAACTGTGAGGATCCAGATTGGATAAGTGAGGGTTGAACAATTTGAATCTGAGATTGTTGGTTTGAGGTAGAAGCTTGAACCGAGAAGGTTGAGGAGTTTGGAACCCCGGAGAAGGATTGAGATGAAGCAGAGGAGAAAGATTGAGATGAGGAAGGAGGAGAGGATTGATCCGCGGGGATAAATCCAGGAGGAACCTGAACTAAACTGTTCGGTCCAGTCTAGAAAAAAATAGCATTAAACTTGATTTGATAACTTAAAATATAAAATTGAAAAAATAATATTGTTTAAAAATCATATTTATATTTATAATTACATGTATATATATATATATCTAGTTTACCTGTATAAAATGTCCTGGAATTCCAGGTACTGTTATAACTTTTCCTTGCGGTAGTTGACCTGCAGCCAGCTGTTGACCTGCTTGCATCTGTTGACCTCCTTGCATCTGTTGACCGACTTGCATCTGCTGACCTGCTTGTTGTTGCTGGTTTGAAGAAAGTATTTGATCTTGATGGACATGTTGACCCGCTTGAATTAATTGACCTCCTGCAAGTATTTGACCTCCAGAAACTATCGGACCTCCCTGCAAGGACTGAGAAGTTGACATGATTTGACCGGCTTGAAGCTGCTGACCTACTGGCATAAGCTGACCTCCTTGAATCAGTTGCCCCAGTTGACCTGCTTGAAAGATCTGCCCGGAATGCATGATTTGTCCCCCTTGAAGCTGTTGCCCGGCCTGCACCAGCTGCTGCCCTGGTTGCAACTGCTGGAGCTGTATCTGTTGTCCTTGCTGTTGAAGTTGAGCTGCCTGAAGCTGTTGATTAATCTGTTGTTGCATTTGAGCAACCTGAACTTGATGTTGACCCATCTGCAGGTTGGGTCCAACTAGTTGTATCTGGTGTCCTCCAGGTAGTTGCAGCATATGGGATTGTTGATGCTGAGGCTGCTGTTGCTGTTGGAGAAGCTGATGCTCCATGGAGCTTTTGTCGTCCTCCATTATCAGCAATTATACAGAAACCTGAAATAAAAATTTGAAAATTGAATAACTTTTTGATTGAAATTGGAACAGTTTATTAGAAATAATCAATTAAATTAAATGAATAAATCAATTATTTCAACTTTAAATGATAATTTAATTTATATACAATTTATTTCCAGAAAATTATAACTAAACTTTTAATATTGGCTTTATAAATAAATTTTCTGTTTTTGAATGAAGATTAAGAGTTTTTCAGCTTTTTTGGTCAAACATAATTAAATTTTTTTTAATCTAAACATAAACACATATAATTTTATTCCTGCCGATTTTTTTGATGCTGAATATAAAAAAAATATTTTTTACTCACAGAAAAAATTGTAAAATTTGAAGAAAATTTTATTTTATTGTCTAATAAACAAAAAATTTAACTTTTACAAGTTGTAAGTCATGAATTTCAGGTATATTCCTAGAGAACGATTTTTGGGGAGCCCCCCCCCCCCTCCTATCAATTTTGTACATGGGTCTGACAGGAAGTTTCTTAACTTAACCTAACTCGTGGCCGCAGCGCTCGGCCCCCTAGCCCATCCTAGCCGCAGCGCTCGGCCCAGAAAGTGACTTAACTAACCTAAACCGTGGCCGCAGCGCTCGGCCCCCTAGCCCATCCTAGCCGCAGCGCTCGGCCCAGAAAGTATCTTAACCTAACCTAACCCTAAATAACAAAAAAATAAATAATGATAAATTTGCTGAAAAATAAATGGTCATGTACAAAATTGATAGGAGGGGGGGGGGGGGCGCTCCGGGGGGGTGGTCCAAAAATCGTTCACCAGGACAGACAATTAACCATGCACAGTTTACAATACATAATACATATATTACATACTATATCTGGTTTTTGATTGTGCTTTCTAGAAATCATATAATGATCAAATGTTGTGGTTGTTTAAATTAATAAATTTTTTAAAAACTCACCTTTGTTGTATTATCAAAACATTTTTTTAAAGATATATTTCAGTTTTATTTCTGCTTCACAGTATAGTCTGGGAGGAGTAAAGTAAGAACTAGAAGTGTATGGATGGGACTGGGAGTGGGACCTGCTTCGCCCCTCCCCTTTTCTACCACAACCCCTCCCCCCTTCTGGCCCCCCCCCACTACTAGTCCGACTCGATTCTAGCCGCCTCCCCTTATTAGTTGCCCTGGAAAAATACTTTTTATTTAAAAGTATAATATTTATTTTTCTATTTAAGGTAAAGTGGTGTTTGAAATTAGATTTCTTTCTTTAAAGAAGGAATTTACAACCCTGTCATTGAGGTAGAAAAGGGGTGTTGGATTTACAAAAATAATATTTAAAATTTCCAAAAATTTTATCATTTTTTAAAACTTATTTTTCAACTATCACATATTTTTTTTTAAAAAATGTGTATTCTCTGCTCCCCCTTCCCCCCTAGGGAGGAGGACCAAGAAGGGCCGGTACTTGAAATGATTGGACTTGTCGGGCGGAATGAAGGCAGTATTTGCCGGCCTATGAATGGGTCCGGGAACTTACTAATTTGTTAACAAAATCTCATTTTTGTAAATTTATGGTTTAAACTTTATCTAGCTCCGGCTTCTTTTTAACCTTTAATAATAAATGTATGCTCCGTTTTTCAAGTTTAAAATAGTTGTTTCAGGGCCCATGTATAAATCCGAACCCTCCCATTTAAGAACGGAGGAGGTCATTCTCGTACCGTTTCGATATCTTTCTGTTGTCCCAGCACGGTTCCAGACTCCCAGTCGGGAGGTTCCTATTTTTGTACCGAACCGTTTAGGCTAGGGCTGGTGGAACGCGACTGGTGGGTCGAGTAAAATCGACCCTCCCTACTCTGTAAACCCTGCAATTAGGGTGTAGGCTAAACAGGGGACCGGGGCGCTTTATCCCCCCGCAAATTGGCGCATTAATCAACGGGGCGGGGCTTGTCTTTTGATAGGTGTTAAAAATAACGTCGTGAACAGGGGCGTATATGGGGGGGGGGGTGCACAAGGTGTACGTCCCCCTTTAAGCAGAGTGTTATAATCTTGAAGGTCCGGTCCTTCTCCAAAAAAATTTAAAAGCAATCCCGCAAAAGAAAATGTAAGGGCTAGGAGGAATAAAGAAAATATCTGTTAGATTTTCTATAAGTTATTAATTGCAGTGGAAAATAAAATAAAATTGCATTTAATTGCCTCGAGCCGCGCCATGGCCATGCATGATATAAAAAAAGAAATTTGACCAGAGCTGAAAACTTTAGAATGGGATGTCCTTAATCCTGATCGGATAATTAATCTGGAGATTAAAAATGAGAGGAGAACAAGCAATATTTAATCTCGAGATTAAGAAAAAGAGTGGATTAAGCATTAATCCCGATATCCACTCTTTTTCTTAATCTCGAGATTAAATATTGCTTGTTCTCCACTCATTTTTAATCTCCAGATTAATTATCCGATCAGGATTAAGGATATCCCATTCTAAAGTTTTCAGGTCTGAGCTGAAAACTTTAGAATGGGATATCCTTAATCCCGATCTGTTGACTTATCTGGAGATTAAATTCATGAGGAAAACAAGCCATATTTAATCTCGAGATTAAGAAAAAGAGTGGATTAAGCATTAATCCTGATATCCACCATTCTAAAGTTTTCAGCTCAGGAGATTAAAAATGAGAGGAGAACAAGCAATATTTAATCTCGAGATTAAGAAAAAGAGTGGATTAACTTTTGAATGGTGGATATCGGGATTAATGCTTCATCCACACTTTTTCTTAATCTCCAGAATAGATAATGCTTGTTCTCCTCTTGTTATTAATCTCCAGATTAATTAACCGATCGGGATTAAGGATATCCCATTCTAAAGTTTTCAGCTCTGGAAAATTATAGGGTAGCATGAAGAGAGAGCAGTACACCTTCTAGCCATTTAATTTTGATTTTGAAGTATTGCTTTTTTAAAATTGCCAGACCCCACTTAGAGTATGCTACACCTGTTTGGAACCCTTGGAGTATAGGGGACTGTGAAAGCCTTGAAAAAGTCCAAAAAAAACCGCAATTAATATGATCTCAGGATTGTCAGGAACCACATATGAGGATAAGCTTCTTGAACTATAGGTATCCAATCCTTATCTGATAGAAGAGTGTACGTTTCGGTCTAATTCAGACTTACAAGATTATCCATGGCAAAGAAAATGCCAAGCTAGTCACCTGATTCCCATCTTTAGTTTCAGTAGAAGTAAATAATTCCATTTACTGACAGCGCCAATTAAAGGATTCATAACTCTGATTGTATAATGAGATAGATAGTACCGCCATACTATTTCAATTGGTTCAGACTAGACAACAAACACATGACTGAACCCTGATTGGATCAGGCGCTAATGGACTCGGCATACAGATGTGTCCATGGTTGGTTGATCCAACAAGAACCAGACAATCAGCATTTTACCTAAATATTCATCTAGAAAGATCCAACTTAGAAATAAGGAACAAATTCTTCAGCAACTTTTGGTAACCAGGAACAAGTTACCAAATAACATCAAATAACACCTGAAGCTTTTTAAATCTCTTTATGACAAAACCTGGATAGATACGTAGAAAACTATCCAGAGAACTCCGCTAAACTTCTACTTGAAGTACCCTGGAGTCACAAACACAAACAAACAAGCGGAGTAAATATTTTATAAATTAAATTTAAGTGTTTTTTTATAAAATGTATGTAAAAATCCAAAAGTTACACCCCCCCCCTCCCCGCCCAAACCCCCATGGTAATTGTTTTTAACTTAAAAATGACCAAATTCCCTGTAAAATTCCAGAGGTGTAATTTTTTGCCGGGGGGGGGGGGATAAAACTCCCACTCTTGGAAAAAATTGTAAGCACTCTTTTCTTGTAATTGGTATAATTAACTTGTACAATGTACATTGTACACTGTACACAGCTTTAATCTTATTAATTGAAGGAATTCACCTTTACCTTTTTTAGCCTTTGCAACATAAACATCAATCCATTATTAACTAAACAAATTAAGCAAGAATAAAAGAGAAGCTTAAAAATAACAAAAGTCATATTTTGAACAAATCTGTATTTGTTTATGTCTTGAGATGGACTCAACTTTTCTAATCTTGGCATCCTGATATATAGTGTAAAGCAGGTGTTAGTTCATTTCCCCAACACAATTCCCCCAGCCACAACTTCTCCAACAGCAATTTCCCCATGCAGTAAAATTCTTAATTATAATTTGGTCTCTCCTCTGCCTTGGCCCGCTCATAACGAATTTTTCTAGCCAAGGTTGTCTTGTCCGACATGTTGGCAGCAACCAGAAAAGCCATTCTATTCATTTCTGAGGCTAAGTTATTCAGAACTGACCTGCCTGGAATATCAGGGTTGGCCAAAGCATTACAATATGCTTTTTTCAATGGCGGAAGCTGCACTCTTTGCATGGGTTATATTATGATTGTTAGAAAGTGATATGATAATGTTATCAGACTCATTCACAACGGCTGTTGCTACACATTTTAAATGTTTCCTTTTCTCCAGACAGTTCCAGAATGATTTAGATTTGTCCTTTGACATTGATTGCAAGGTTGTACTAATACTTATTGGGATCCACCAGAACATTTCTCTTCTTCGAGGACAGTGAATAAACTGCCAACATTGTCTACTCTAATCCAACTGAGTGCACAAGGTGTACGTCCCCCTTTAAGCAGAGTGTTATAATCTTGAAGGTCCGGTCCTTCTCCAAAAAAATTTAAAAGCAATCCCGCAAAAGAAAATGTAAGGGCTAGGAGGAATAAAGAAAATATCTGTTAGATTTTCTATAAGTTATTAATTGCAGTGGAAAATAAAATAAAATTGCATTTAATTGCCTCGAGCCGCGCCATGGCCATGCATGATATAAAAAAAGAAATTTGACCAGAGCTGAAAACTTTAGAATGGGATGTCCTTAATCCTGATCGGATAATTAATCTGGAGATTAAAAATGAGAGGAGAACAAGCAATATTTAATCTCGAGATTAAGAAAAAGAGTGGATTAAGAAGGTTGTACTAATACTTATTGGGATCCACCAGAACATTTCTCTTCTTCGAGGACAGTGAATAAACTGCCAACATTGTCTACTCTAATCCAACTGATTTTTTTACATCCAAAAAGTTGCGAATTTTTTATTTTAAAATGCGGATTTGTTCATTGGAATAATGTTAAAAACGAAAATATTTGATATTTTACTGCATGGGGAAATTGTTTTTGGGTGAATTGGTTGTTGGGGAAATTGGTTGTTGGGGAAATTGCTGTTGGGGAAGATATCTCATGGAAGTTGTGACTGGGGAAGTTGCGCTGGGGATCTAACCTATTACCGTAAAACATTGGGTTGCAATTAAATAAAGATTAGAAGTTAAGAGTTTGTGGCAAGGACTCTACTCCTCAGAAAGCTATCACCATTTTGTTTATAAAGAAGGGGGGCATAAAACGTATTACTCTCCGGAAAAGTTAAACAGTGTTTAAACATAACTTAGAATTGTCGTAGGAGGCTGATTTTTTGCATGCAAACTCAGAATTATGTATATTACATGCATTTTTTGGTTTTAAAGGAATCTGAGCAAAAGTGCGCGCGTGCTTTTTGTGAAAAAATGCGACTTTTTTTTAACAGTAAATTAATGTTAACTTCATTAATTGCACTTGAACATTATTCCTGACACTTTGTACACAAATATGCGCTAAAAAATCACCTCCAAAGGCTTAAATATCCGCGCGCGCGCGCGCAATGAAAGAAAATATCTTTGAATACTTCTGTGCTAAGTTTAGCCTAAGTTAGAATAACAGTTGCATGTGATAAACCAAACTATCGCAAAATTGGGACAAGGAATTCATTTCCGAGGTCAAAATAGACATTGGAGCATTCTGACCGGCGCGCTAGTAGCCAACCATTACATTATGGGTCATCTTAGTACATTTTTTACATGTTGGATGTCGATTTATAGGCAATTTGGCACGAGGAATTCATTTCTGAGGTCAAAATAAATATTAGAGCATTCTGACCGGCGCGCTGGTAGACGGCAGTTACATTAAGGGTCATCTTGATTAGACTCCCCCTACCCCCCCCCCTTTTTTTCATTTTTTGTTTCTAGTACCCCAGAATCGACATACTGCATGCAAAACATATGACAGGATGACCCAGAAGGTGACAGCTGGCTGCTAGCACGTCAATCAAAGAGGTCTTACACAAGTTTTTACTAAGAAATGGATCTATGTGCCCAATTACCTATAAATCGACATAAAACATGTAAAATAGGGGGGAAATATTCCCACAACCTCTACTTTTAGAGGTTTTAAAACACTTTATTTTGCATGTTTTTGTTATATTTCCTATATAAATAATTTTTTACTTTTACTTTTACTTTTTATTAGGTTTACACATAGATTTATATTATCAATAATAACAGTTACTGATGGAGAATAGGTAACGGCAATATTGAAAATGCAAAAAAACAACTAAATATTTAATCAGATTATCAGTAGGGACTGGAATGCTAGATGAACTAGAAAACATTACTAGAACTTTACAAAGCAATTTTCAAATTGATCATAATAAAATATCAAATTATGATTCATTTTGAGCCAAAAAATACATTTTTTGAGTTTTAATGAAAATTATTGAATTGTCAAAAAATTACAACAAAAAATCTTACAAATCAAAAGGAAGGTGACACATAAATGTTTATAACAACCGTATACATAAATACAGTCATAACAAAAAATTATTAATAGTATTGTAAAAAAATTAGCAAAAAGTTTGTTGATACAAAATAATTAAAATTACAAAACTGAATAAATTCAGGATTCCTTTTCAGCCAAATTATTACAAAAAAATTGTTTTCTTGTACATAATCCAGCAGCAGGTTCAACAAAGAAAACCAAGTAAAAGAGTTTTAAATGGACAAATAATTTCAAAAAGAAAGATTCAATTTAATTTTGATTAATTTTATCCTTTTTTAATTTGAAATCTTAAGGAAACTTTCATAAACTTAATAGATAAAAAGGTTGATCACTGACAAAAATTAAAATTGAAAATATCACTTAAAATCTAGGGTTCAGGATTTTGATCCTGGAAAACAATATGTATTACAATGAAATAGAATTCTGAAGGACAAGAATAATTTTAAAACGAAAGTTTATTTCAGGAATTTATAGCCCTTCTTCAGGGTACTTTCATAAGCTTACAAAATAAAGCCATTAAAAAAATCGTGTATCAATTCCAGTAAGATAAAAAAATCTTTACCAAAGATACAATATTTATGAAGAATACCAAAGTTCTAATTTATAATGATTACAAGATCCAATGCCATTCAAAAGGGAAATATAATTAAAAGTATCCCATTTAAATATAGAAAACTGAAGAAAACTAAAAATATTAATTTTGAAATGTGGCCAGTAGTTGATAAGCATGAGAGGATCATGCTTTGTTTTCAATAAGTGAGCAGAGAGATCTTGCTTTGATATGAGTTGCTGAGGATCATAGTTTGATCAGTTGGTGAGGATCATAGTTTGATATCAGTTGCTGAGGATTATGCTTTGATAACAGTTGGTGAGGATCATGCTTTGATATGAGTTGCTGAGGATTATGCTTTGATATGAGTTGCTGAGGATTATGCTTTGATATGAGTTGATGAGGATCATGCTTAGATATGAGTTGATGAGGATCATGCTTTGATATCAGTTGGTGAGGATCATGCTTTGATATCAGTTGATGAGGATCATGCTTTGATATCAGTTGATGAAGATCATGCTTTGATATTAGTTGGTGAGAGGATCATGTTTTGATAGAAGATGGTATGGACCATGCTTTGAGTTCAGTTGGTGAGGATCATGCTTTGATATCAGTTGGTGTGCAGAGAGGATTGGTGAAAAGAGAGGGTCATGATTTGATATCAGCTGGTAACCAGAGAGGGTCATATTTTGATATCAGTTGGTAACCAGAGAGGTTCATGCTTTGATATCAGTTGGTATCCAGAGAGGGTCGTACTTTAAACAGCTTCACACTTACTTTATGCTCCAAGGAATAATAATCTCTGTTCAGAATAAAGATGTTAGCCTCCTCTCTTGATAACCCTACCGGAGCATATCTAACTGTTCTAGATTCTTTACTATTACCATCATGTAAATACTTAAAACTGTAACAGTATTGATCCTCTGTATCCTCCACACTATGGTGCAGGATTAAAACCATATACTGAAATCTCCAGGTCCATCTCCCGGTCCTAGTTCGCACTTTCTCCTGTTTACACGACAATTGAAGTTTCAACAAATCTCTGGAGCCTTTCAACATGTAAACCGAATAAGTAGCGAGACCAAATGGTGAAATTTGTTTGCCTACTTCTGTATTAAGCTGCAGATAAGACTTATTAGACTCAAAAAGCCTACAAGAAGTGAGGTGGTCTCCCATCTCTTCTTTGGGAATATTCTTCTCACAACCATAAGTAGGACAAACAAGAATTCCGTTTCTATTCTTGCTTAGCTTAATTTTCTGTTCTATGTTCTTGATAATTATTTCATTCTGTAACTCCAAACTTTGAATCTGTCTCTTCTTCTCCTGTAGATCCCTTTTATACTCTTCCAGCTTCAATTCCAATATTTTAAAAATCTTATCCTTCTGTTCCTTGTTCTTGTCGTGTTCTACAGACTGCAACTTCAAATTCTGAATAAGTACCTTAGCGTCCATTTCTTGAGCAATCTTCCTCTCAACTTCAAGAATACCTGTAAAACATTAGAAATAAATTAATCTACTTTCAGAAATAATAGAATCAATAGGAAATTAAGTCCCTGAGGAATTTAATGATATTTCATAAAGAGGTTAAAGTAGATTTATTGACATAAGGACAAACTTAACTGTCATAAATGTTAACACTCAGAACCTGTCCAGACCTATGGCCACAGCGATACACCCACTAGATTTTCCTCTACCCTCCAATTTAAGAGGTTAATGTCCAATTCACAACGGTACCCCTTCAACCTTTAACAGATCAGTAATGTTGAAAAATCAATTTTTGAAACAGAGTTTATGGATATCTCATTCGTTCTAGTCCAAAAAGATTTTAGGGATACCGTTTAATTATGCCAATCTGTAAATCACTTTAAACTTCTTGTTTCTCTATATTGAATATACCTTGATTGACAAGCTTCATGTCAGAAACTTTTTTCTCAAGTTCCATAAATTCTGCTTGAACAACAGCTAAACCATTGAAAGGTGTAGCGCTCATGATTCTAAACTCTTTGAACTTTATCCGATCTTACAAGATACCTAAACATAGAGGTTTTAAGCAAATCAAATTAACAAAGAACAGATAAAATATTTATTATTATCATTCTATAATTGGTTTGATTAATATGATCGCTAAATATCAACTAAGTATATAACGCAGGAAAATAAGTTTGGATGAAATAATTAAGCCATTTCTAATTTAGAATATTCAATCATAATTAATAATTTTAACCGGTTTTAGTATGTTAATTATTACCCCCCCTCCCCTCTGAAAAAATAAAATAATAAAATATATAAACTTACCAGAAATACTCTATAACAGTACTGAAGTTTATTTCAGTCCTGGAAATCAATATCTATCTGAAACATTAGATAACAATATTGGTTTCAAACAGAGTGCAAAAAATATTCTATTATTAAAGATTTCTGAATAGCATAAAAAACTGTTGATAACCTTTCTCATTTATACTCGTAAAAGTTTACATATTATCAACAATTTTCTTACTAGTTTACAAAGATTCTTCTTTGATTACGAAAAAATCAACATAAATCAAATAGAATAGATAAAGCTTATACATGGATACTATAAACACTTACATGATCGACAATTTACTAATACAAAAGAATGAATCAAATTGAATAGATTAATCTGATTTAATTTGTGATTCTACCAAAATTCTTAACATTATTTCAGTGCTAGGTAACAAATATTTGAATTGTATTAATGGATATTTTTCAAAAATAACCCAGTGAAAAACAAGTTCAGTAAACAAGGAAGCTCAACCTTGATCAGATTTTAATTTAATTACAATAATAAACAAGACCAGTAGACAAGGAAGCTCGACCTTGATCAGATGGGTTTACAAGTCTATGGTGAGTAATTACAAAAATAAACAAACTTAGTGAAATCATCATCAATAGTGTTTTTTCCAAGAGATTTATAGGGTTTCTGTGTGTACCATCGAACTTGATTATCAACGCCACTGAGCCCAAAATGATTAAAATCCACACGTATCATTGTAGGAAAACTCCTACCCTTGTAGAATTTCATCTTTGGTGATATCTTTATCTTTGCAGGATTCTCTGGTCTTTTGCCCACAATCTGGCCATTCAAGCAGTATAATGGACCTTGGCAGTTTTTGCATGGATCTTTGGTATGCTCAAGTATCTCAGATGGATTCAGAGAAGAAATTCTCTTAACCTGAAGTTTTTCATGTTCCAATATTCTGTTGGTTTCATCAAACTGAATCTTGGTTTCATTTGTGATATCTCTAAACTGTGCCTTGAACTTTATCAGTTCATCTTCTGCATATTGGGTGCCTAGTAAACATATATATATGAATTACAATTATAAAGAGGTGGGAGGAGGGGGGGGGGAGACATTATCTCCAGATCTAATTTTAAAATGAACTCATTTTTTTTACATCATCTGCTATACAATAAATTACTTCTCTTCTGTACATATCCTGCTGTACACTTTATTTCTTCTCTTTTGTACATATACTACTGTACAATATATTTCTTTTCTTCTGTACATATTCTACTGTACAATTTATTCCTGCTGTACAATGTAAATATCTGAATATAACCAATTACTCCATACCTTGCACCAAGGTTATAATGCAAGGAAGGTTAATTGAAGTTGCGTATACTCTGCGTACATATTGAAACCAGTTCTCTCAGGGCTGAATTTGTAAACAAGAATAGATGCATTAGTGCAGTGTTCGTTTAGTATCCGAGGAGGATAAAAGCATTTAATTTTGATAATTTTGATAATTCACATATTAGTTTTCTATGACCAGAATATTTTATTGATTTTTTATGTGAAAGATGAATCCCATGTCAAGCTGTGACATCCGTCTTGTGTTTACATTGCCGACCAGAGACAGTAAACTGCAGTACAAAAGATGCGTACACCTCTGAAATAACTTTCCTTGCATTGTAATTCCTTACCTTGCACAGTCAAATGCATGCCAGCTACTTGTTCCTCAAGTTTAAATACTTCTTCTTGAACAACAGCTGAAGCATTGGTGGTGTGTGAAGAGCTCATGATTATATCCTCTTGGAAATTTAAAAGAAACCTAAAATTAGAAAGATTTTGTAGGAAAACATTAAATTTAAGCTAAATTGTGCACTTTCAAAGTCAAGATTAAGATTTCATGAACATCAAGATAAAATGATTAGTTTTCATTTCAAAATTATGAAAATTTCCTTTGCATGCCAGCTAAGAGGCTTTGTGTCACTCACTACGTCTTACTCAGTGTGACCCTATACCCCCTACCCTCTTTGAATCAAAATCTTTTGTAGCAATGTACAGTGGTTCCCAGAAAAAAGGTCATCTACGGCCGGTCTCTACGATGGGGCTGAAAGAAATCATGTTTTTTGTTGTGCTATTTCTTTTGTGAACTTCATAGCTTTAAACTGAATTAGTATGTCATGTCATTGTTTCAGTAAAAAATAAATATGTTTATATCAATTATACAATATACAATATACAATATACAATAGGATCAATATAATCAATACTTATTGTCATAAAATACCCAGTGAATTGTTAATTTCATTCTTGCTACAGAAAAAAAGGAGGAAATTGTTAAAATTGAACACATTTCGAGTTAAAAAGCCTTGATTAGCTGAGAGGGTACCTCAGACCTCTATAACTTAATAGTTACTTGAAATTACAACGGCAAGCCCTCTAAAAAGACAATATCAAAGGTTTTTTCTAGTTATCTGGAAAATAGTTTTGTGACTTTAGACATTTAGGATTTTTTGATTTAGAACTTAAAGTCATCAAATAATCAAGAAATTTGTATTTTTAACTTTCACCTTACACCCATCATTGATATTATTCTAAAATAAAACCTACCAAAATATTCTTTAGTACAGTCTTGCAAATTCTGTAAGCCAATCAATTTGTATCTGAAACATTACTATATTTTGGTTCTGTACACTTTTAATGAACAATTAAAATAACTAATAATTATATAATTGATAAATTGCGACCAAAATAAAGAAACCCTTTCATTACAATATGAAAGAAAACTTACATATTAAAAGATTATTAAGTTCAACCTGTACAGCTTACATTGCTAATATTTCACAAGAAATTTTTACAAGATTATATGTTGATCATAAAAGGATCCACTTATATCCATTTTTTTTGAATAATCAGCCAAAACTTTTACAATATAACAATATTACAATAAAATTATTCTTTGACTGTGACTTGCGCATTTCTTGCTTTTAAAAAAGACTGGAGAAATTATCAGAATTAAAATTTTACAAGGGAAACAAAATGACTCATCTTCCACAATTGTTATGCAGATTTAGGTTTTAAGGTTGCCGTTGTAAATCGGGCATTACCATCTTCACACTTGAAATTACGCTTACAGTCCCTTTAACGATGTCCGAGATATACCAATTGCTAAAGAAAGGAAAAATTATAAATCTAAAACCCTATTAAATCAGGGGAGAGCATTTCTGTGGGGTGGGGGGCACATTTAGCGCTTGTCCGCGCGGGAAAAAAAATGTCTGTACCCTTCTTGGCAACATTGTACCCCCCGTTAAAAACCCCCTTTTTTGAAAAATTATTGATACCTGTTTTAACTATTCGATCATATACACACTTCCATATTACAAGTGTTAATAAGTTATTTATGTAATTTTCTTAAGTGGACTCATCAGACAATCCCTCTTAATACTGTTGTGTAAGCTTCAAGGGATGAAAAACAGAGATAGAGACGTTTCTAAAAGATTATATTTTCATAGGATCGATATATATTGTTTCATAAATTATGATATCAAATATAAATTTTTACTGAGGGCAGTATTGATTAAAGCTTTTTTAATGAAACTTTTTTAGTTAAGGGCAAAAGTGAGATATTAAAGTGTTTTTTTATACGATGTAATTATACTTAAATGGAATACAAGCGTAATTTCAAGTGACCCTCCATTTATAGAGTGGCATGTCCGATGTACCTTTGAAACCTTCATTTCTCCATCGTTTCTGAAACAAGAGCACGAGTCACTTTTGTAGAGAAACCACAAATAAAAATAATCAGTTTTCAAAATGGGAAACACGGATATTTAAGGCAATACTTTATCAAACAAAGGTTTGAAGGGTATTGTTGTGAATCAGAATATATTTTATTTCTTTTCTCAACCTTTTAGTTTGGGTGAGTGCAATGCAAAGCAATGTAGAAAACACACTATCCCATGCAGTTATACATATACATTATACAAAGAAAAGTTTTTCAATTTTGTTATAAGCAGCCAAAATATTTACAAACCCTTTAATAAATTTGGATGTACAGGGGTTTTAACAGAAGATGGGATGTCAGAAAAAACAATGAGTTAAAATCTGGACATTACAGAAGAAAAAATTCTTTTAGTTGACATTTGTTTTTTTGAAATCAAGGATTTAAATATGAGGATTTAGGATCACCCCTTTACAGGGATATACCTGAAGGGGGGCAGGGAGTGTTCGAATTTCATGTGACTCTCCATTTGTCGAGTGCCGATTCACAACGGTACCCTTTAACTCAAAGCTTCGTCTGATCAATAGAATGCATGATGTGATATATTAATCATCATCTCTCTGAAAGTTGATTACTGTCATTTGTGGGTTCTCTACAAAATTCACTTACGCATTTCTGCTTCAGATACAGTATGGAGAAAATTGTCAAAATAAAATAACTAGAAAAACTTTGATATCTTTCACATAATTGAACAACTAACGGTTTAAATGAGGCATTCCACAGATCTTTAGATGGAATGTCACGAGAAACTCGACAATCTCTTAAAGAATTACAATCAGTTAGATACGGCCCAGTCCTTACATCATAAATTACAATGAGTATACAAGAAATATAAAGAAACTCAGTCTGGGCAGCAATAATTTTGATTATATTACACAGAGCGTCCCATATCATATTGGACTATCTCCAATCTTTAACTCTAAAATACGCACATAATACTCCAAAAATCTAGCATTTTCTGCAATTTCTATTAGCCTTATTAAATTTTTCAAAGTAATTAATTCTTCTTAGATTTTCTGTTTTACCCCCAAATCGGAATTTACCCATTGACGCAGTTTTATTTGATGTGGGACACTCATATAATGAAGATATGAGGAATCCTTATATACCTTCTTTGACCAAAACCAAAGATTTTACCATGAACTTCTAGCTTTGTTTCCAAATAATTATTGTTCTGTAGTTATAGCTGAAAAATGTTAACAAACGCAGTGAGCTTTAGTATCTTACTCCCATAAACTGAAGATTATTGGTAAACTTAGTTATGGTGGTTCCTGGTATGATATTCATTGATCTAAACTAATAAAATTAACTTCTTAGTTATTCCTTACCATGAAAAATGCAATTTTAAGGCCCTTAAAAAAACTTTTAGAATTAACAAGAAAATAATTCTTTTCTAGGAGTTGTCTTGAATATTTTGTGTAGCTTGAAAGAATTGTACTTATCATAGACAAAACAATAAAGCTTATACTCAGATATAATATAATTATATAAGATATATTTAAATAACCTCGGGTTTCAACTTTTCAAATCCTCCTACTCAAATATATATATATATATATTTACAATTTTATATGAATATGGAGGTATAATAATTTTTATTTAAATTTTGCATGAAACGATGAATATATATAGCGGATTGGCGTATAAGGTCGAAAAATACCCCACCATTATATGTTCAAAAGAACTCGCATAGTTCTTTTGATCAAAAATATGGTTCCTATGAGCATGAAATAAAATCATCGCTATTGATATTTGAAGGGACGCTACGTCAAAAATTATAATATTGCACTTCGTTCAGAACCTTTTTCTCAACTGAAGAATACGAGGAGTTTAAGTGGTATATTCCGGTATATTCCTAGAGACCGATTTTTGGACCCCATATCTTCTTGAAAAAGTAAATTACGGCTATCGCTCGGTCAAAATAATGTTCAAATATCTTGTAACTTGTCCGCTGCTCGGTTTTTTATTAACTGAACCAATACCATACTGTACAGTTACACAGTATTCATAAGTTTCAAAACCGGTTTCTAGACTACGTGCAATATTGGTAAACTACTCACGTGGTACAAAACGTGCAGATGTGTTGTTCTAACGAACAATAATTCAAACGGAGTTCAAACTTGATTGATTGATAAACGTTTATTTCTTAATACCTTTGCCATGCACCTTATGCCTACCTTATTACTGGTATATTCTGGAGTTCAAACAGGATAGCATCGAAGAAGACTTTTTAAAACAAAAATCTCTCAGTCTCCGCGGCAATATTAAGAGTAGTGCGCACGGATAAAAATTCAAAACACAAAAGTAAAGGACTGAAAAACCATTGAAAACCCTTGATAAAAACACTGCTAGACGAGCTAGAAAGAAGGAAATTACCCTGATGCTTTTTATGGGATATTAAAATGGGCTCAGATGCAGGATATATTTCACTCAAATCCCAGGGATAGATATAACATTATCTAAATTTCATCTGAGTTTTGTTATGTTATGAAAAATTGATATTATCAAATTTACGATTTTTATATAATGGATAGATTGTAAATTTCATGACACTTTATGTCCTTCGGATATGATCACCAATTCGCACTTTTTATGAGACCCCCGCCCCGCCCCCCCTTCCCCTTTCTCTCACAATGAAACATGAATCCTGGAGCTAACTTGTTTTATTCTATCAGCTGGAGTTGTTACCGGAGATAAACCAATGTTGGGACTTGTTCTCCGACACTCTGATACAAGCAGGAGATGGATCAGTCCTTGCTCCTTCTCTTATTCTTGCTGGAGGTAGGTAATGTTATCTCTTTTATTATCAAAAGTAAGTTTCTCTTAATATTTTCATGGAATACTTACGAGCCAGTCTGCTTTATAAAACTTTTTCAATCGATTTTTGGGGTTTCCCTAGTTACGAATTTTGGACCTCTCTCTCCCCTCCACTCCTGTTGTTCATTAACCCCTTTTTGAAAACTATTGTTACTTGAATTATTAATATACATTTAAATTATTTAATTCATTTTAACTGAAATGTCAATTTATATATTTATATTGTAAATTTTATAATTACATAAAGAGTTTGAGGCGAGTTAATATTTATTTTATAATATTGTGGGGCTAGGTAAGGTCCACGAAATTTCTGGGAAGAACGCTGCGACTTGAACAGGCTAGGGCGGCTAGGACAGGGTAGGGGGCCGAGCGCCACGGCTTGGACAGTCTATGGGAGTGGGCGCTGCGGCCACATGTCCAATGTCGACGATGTGTTCAAGTGTTGCAAATGAGGTCTATGTACAAAATTTATACGGGGGGGGCTGGTGGTGGTCAATATCGTTCTCTAGTAAATTACACTAGTTTTTTGTTCAGGTTCTCTGTTCCTGAGAAAATTGCTCTTGGGGGTCGAGGCAATCCATGAGTCAGTGCTTGTTCTTCCGGACTACAGAATACAGGACATTAGGTTTGTCCCTGTTCATTCCGACTACAAGTAACAGTAAGAACCAGAAAACTCTGAAATAGAAAAACTACTTTTAGAATTAAGTTTTTAAAAGTCCAATGAGCATGAGTCGACAATTAACCATGCAGTGTAAACAAACCCATTTCACTAAATTTGTGATTTAATAAGTGTCTAATTAAACTATTTGCTTTGTAACAACATCAAATACAGTATTGCTATAATGTCGTCTTCCTATTCCATTGTTTTCTGGTTATCACAATATTACTTTGATATATGTTCTCCAATCTCCATGTTATTTTAATTTGTTATGTTATTTAGGAATCGAGATATTCAAAAATGCCAAGTTCAAATTTAATTTCATACTAAATTATTTTCTGCCCTCAATATGTGATATTCACATGTACAATGTTGGTGCGGAAATCTCGCAAAGACATGTCGTGTAGTTCTAGGAAAAAGATCTATGATGATAACAAGAAAAGTAACTCAGCGGTTCACATTATTATCGTCAAGAACTTTAAAATAAGATCAAATCAATCAATATTTAATATATATATAATATTTCACCAGACAGATGCTGTACTGTCTGCAGAACCCCAACCCTGAGTACGCCAGGATCGGGTTCCTAGACGGTGATTCCCCGTTAAACTTTCTGTTCCCAGTTTTTCAGTCTACCAAGGTATTTTATGATCGAATGAAAATAAAAATTAAGGGGGGGGGGTAGGTTATTTAAATATCCATTTAGTTACAAAATCTGATTCATAAAAATTAAAATCATTTAAGGTTGATGACGTCCTTGTTAAGCAGCCTGATGAACTGTTCCTTGATAGTATTGAGGAAAAGGCAGATAATGACCTTGATCAAGAATTTAGTGAATATGAAGACGATTCTAGCGATAACGAGGGAAAATTAGATACAGGTAAAACCTGTAGAAGAATAAGAGAATGGATATTGAATATACAATTTTAAAAAACTTCCAGAAAACATTGAAATGGTACATATGGTTACCCTCGAAATGATGAGACTTCAGAGACGACTGCACGAAAGTTATACTGTCTTTTTCCATCCATATATTCATGATTCCTGCAATTGCAATCTTTTTCAAATCATTTAATAAATCAGTAAAAAGAATATTTGTAAGGACAAAAACTAAATTTAATCGTGGGCTTATGATAGTTATAAATCTTTAGGTGGTCATTACAGTCTTATCCTCATTATAGCTAACCATGTAGCAAAAGTGAGAAAAATATTTAGCTTTTAAGATTTTATAATCTTTGCCTGCTTTAGATTTGGATAGCGATAATCCGGATGAGCCTGGAACGGATGAGGTACAAGGCGATCTCTCCGAGGGGTCAGAACTATTGAGTAAGGACGAGGCTGAGCTAAGGGTAGAGAAACATCTTGCAATGAACCAGGAGTCAAAACTCTACTCATGCAACCTGTGTCAAGGAGACTTTTCTTCCAAACTCAAGAAAATAGTGATTATTCACATCCTGAAACATTTAAATATTTATCTGTTCAAATGTGACGAGTGTGGGAAAATGTTTCGACAGTTGTGTAATTTCACCCGACACATGAAGACTCACAGGGAAGGTGTCCCCCGGAGTAGGAAGGTGGAGGGGATGAAGAAGAACCAGATCTCCCAGATGGAAAAGTATTCAACCCGGTCAGAGATAGAGGTCCAGGATATTTGTAAATTGACTCAGAACCAACTAAATGGCAAACTTATTAGGTAGAACTGGAAGAAAATTGAAAAATGAACCCGCCCACCTTTCTTTTCTTGAAAAATGTCTTTTCTTCTGCTAATTTTAAACTTATGTATTGAAGAAAAATTATTTTTTGTAAAAATTATATAAATACGCCTAAATTTTCTATTTCTATCCGAAGACTATGAAAATAATTTTGGAAAATATAAACCCGTTAAAGGAAATGACAGGCATTTCAAAATAATGTCAGACTTTTACCTTAAAAATGCTTTTTCTCTGACTATTTTTAAAATTCTTTATTTAAGCTTTATGCAAGGATTGGCGCTTGCATCTAATGTGATAGAGAAGGAAAACCACGTTTACAGGTACAGTTAAACTTGTACTGAAGGAAACGTGAGCAGATTAGCAAACTACTGAAGTAAAAAAACTTTTGAATCGATAATTTATTTAAACTGGTTTAAGAAGAGTTTTGATTTTAAGTAATTTCTGAGCATTGATGAAATGAAAATGCATAAATCTTTATACCTCTTGTCTATCCTCATTCCGACTCCGATCACTATAATTTTTATTGAAACTCACTTTATTTTCCCTGCTGACAGATGGAGTTGACAGTTACGTTCTTATACTTGATACTTGTGAAGTAATTCTACATCTTCCAAATAGGAATGTTGAGAATATCTTGATTTCTTCATGTGTGGTCTGCTATAGATCAGATGTAGCTTCAATTTTTCTCAAATCAGCAGCCACTCCATCCTCAATGATTCTTATCATACAGTTGTTTAAACTGAACTGTATTTCTTGCATGTTTAACATCATAGGGTAAAGCATTCCATAGGTCAATAACCCTGTGTGAGAAAAAATTCTTCCTTATCTCCAGTTTAACAACAGGTTTAACAAGATTAAGACTGTCTTGATTTAACCTTGTGACTTGTTCTCTCAAACCAACAAATTTAAACCAGGTGTTCTTGTCAACATTGTCAAATCCATTGACTATCTTAAAAGTTTGAATCATGTCTGCTCTTATTCTTCTATTCTCAAGTGTTTGAAGATTCAGCTCCTTGAGTATTTCTTCATATGTTGATCCCNGGGAAATTTTCTTCTCCAAATTTCTTTTCGAGTTTCTGATAGTCTTCTGAAGTTGTTTACGGCAGACTTTATAGTCATCTAGATCTGAGTGAGATTTGGTCACTTTGCACTTTTTCCACAATCTTGCCTTCTTTCTTTGTAGTCTTATAACTTCTTTATTAAGCCAAAGAAGTTCAAATATATAAAAAACCGGGTTTTAGATGAATTTTATTCTTTTCTTATATTTTTAACACCTTGACATGGCCATGACGGAATATAACACAAAATTGAGATGTCAGCTGTTTGGTAAAATATGTGGAGAATAAATTTACATTATTTAGATGTAAGATTTGTGGTAAAATATGTGGAGAATAAATTTACATTATTTAGATGTAAGATTTGTGGTAAAATATATGTAGGAAAATAAATTTACATTATTAAGATGTAAGATTTGTGGTAAAATATGTGGAGAATAAATTTACATTATTTAGATGTAAGATTTGTGGTAAAATATATGTAGAATAAATTAACCTTGTTTAGATGCAAGTTGTGTGGTAAAGTTTGTGGTCGAATGATAGGGAACTGCAGAGACCATGTGTGGAGAACACATTACAACGTGTACCTCTACCAGTGCCCGGAGCTAGACTGTGGCCGAAGGTTCAGAAAGCTCACAGATTTCAAGGTGGGGACAAATATCAAATAAATAAATAAAACTTTGACAATTTTGAAATAAAATAGAAATCTTAAATCCATTGATCAAAAAGCAAAGTTCATCTGTCGAAATTCATCGAAAATTCCATAAATCATTGATTTTATAGAATACACCATTTATCGATCGCTATTTCAATTGATTACGCTATCAATCAAACATTTCTTAATTGAAGAAATAAATATTCAATCAATCAATCTTTGATTTAATTCAATATTCTATCAATCAATCATTAAGTCAATTATGCATACGAGCAATTTGCAATTTTACAGTCAAAAGTTTATAAGTTTCAGTTAGTGAAGTTTCCAATTGGTTAAAGGGACTGTAAGCGTAATTTCAAGTAATCTTCCATATGCAATTAGAGATTATGAGAGTGAAAAAGTTTAATATCATTCCTATATTTAAACAAAACAAATTTAAACTACACCATTAATATACGGAATATGTATGTATACCAATGTGTGTAAATAAATCTTTAATAAAAATAATAAAATATAAAGAGGGACATCCACGACTCACATCTGTACCCTTTAAATCTTTAACTGCTCATCTTGGACAGATATCTCAGTGTCTTAACTCAACACGGATGACGTCACATTTATTCCGGAAAATTTAGTACATTAAAAAAATTTTAATATGAAAATTTAAATTCTGCGACTTCTAGAAAATACATTACTACATATTAATATTCCCACAATGGGGTCTCTTGCAGATTTCACTTCCTTATGATTCCTTAATAAAACAGATTGCAAACGAAGTGTTTGCACAATTTCAAGCGGTTCTGCAGATAAATAAGGATAAGTCCTTTATCAGTTAAAGGTTTAAAGGGTACCGTTGTAAAATGGAGATGCCCCTGTTTAAAATGTAAGGTCACTGGAAATTACGCGCACAGTCCCTTTAAATATAAAATAATGACCAATCAATGACCAATCAATGTCCAATGACTATAATTAATGTTTCATGGTTAGGATCATGTAAACCAGCACGAGGAGAAGAAAACCCAGCTGCGGAACCTGGTGGAGAGAAATCAAACTAATCTCAGCTCCCTAGCAACCTTCCATCTCATCAACTCCCCATTAGATGTCACTAAGGTTGGTCTTTAATTAAGAAAAATACCCGGTAACTTCTAACGGAAATTGAGTGGAAGGGAGGGGTGGGGGGGGGGATTAGAAAACCACCCTTTAAGCATTTAAATTTATCAGATTCAATTTTGTAGGGTTGTTTTAAAAATACAACAGGGAACTTTTTTGCCTGAATTTTTTTGGTTTTNACATGTAAACTGTATTTAGGTTGTATAAATGTAAACTGTGTTTAGGTTGTATACATGTAAACTGTGTTTAGGTTCTATACATGTAAACTGTGTTTAGGTTGTATACATGTAAACTGTGTTTAGGTTGTATAAATGTAAACTGTGTTTAGGTTGTATAAATGTAAACTGTGTTTAGGTTGTATAAATGTAAACTGTGTGCGCACGCGCACGCTAGGCTGCAGGGCAGTAGAAACCACGTGCTTGCAAATCATCTTAATCAAGTTTATCTTTTCAAATGCCTGCACTGTGGTAAACGATTCAGGTATAATGTTATCTTTGACATAGTTTAGTTTGTAAGGTTTAGGCTTTCATTTATAAGTTATAATTTTTGAATGAATGTTGTTGCCAGCAAGCTTTTTTCCTAAAACTTAATAAGATAATAACAATAAAACTTTCGTAGATTTTCTTTATGTTTTCTTCATTTTTAAAAACATTTTAGAACGTAGATTTTGGCCAAATCAGTAAAAGAATGTATATTTATATTTGTTATGAGGCAAATGCGTTATAAATTGAATTATTTATTCATCCAAAATAATAAAATTTTATTTTCTTCATAGGTATGAGAATCAGTTTAAACTTCATATCGTTGTCCACAGTGAAGGGAATTGGAAAATTCGCAAGTTAATAAAATAAATTTCTTTTTTACATTGCAATGCTTTCTTATTTTATATCAAACTTTTTGGTACATTTTCTGAAATCTGGACATGGGTGTAGGAAAGTTTGTTTGCTCTCAGTGTGGAAAACAGTTGGTTACTAAACGATATCTGGTTCAACATGAGAGAACAGCACACGGGACTCAGGAGATACATTGCCAGGTGGGGCCAGGGGCATTCTTAGTTAATCAGGGGTATAATTTGTTGAAAATCATCCAGGGGGCCTTATTTTTTTTTTCATCCTTTTTTAAGACCCAACCCACCACAAGTAAATTGTTTTAAAATGTTTTGATATATTTATTTACTGTATTCAAGCAACTATTTAAAACATTTATTCTATGAATAAAATAATCTTATACAGTGGTCGGCGATTATATCAATACAATAAAGAGAACTTTTTTTTAAGTTTTGATTGTTTACAAGATTTCTAATAAAAAGTTTACAAGTAATCAAAGAGAAGCTTTTTTAATTGATAACTTCTCTTTGTTTCCATATTTATTGAAATCGTAAGTCGTCTTTATAGTATTGATTTGTACGACGACGGCTGTATTATTCCTAGGAGGCTGGATGTAAATATCATGGAAAAACACTGATTCAGATGGAAAGACACAGGTTTTCTAAATTCTTATAACAAGGAATATGAATATTTTATTCAAGGGCATAAACCAGGGGGGGGGGGGGCCAGTGGGACATTTGCCCAACTTGGAATTCTAGATAGGGGGTAGTAGCCCACCAAGAAATATCACTTTTTAAGACTTAAGAATGCCGACAGGAAAAGTATGATTTCTCATTATCACAAAAAATCTTCCATAAGCCCCTCCGATATCGTTTTTCACCATGGTTATTATATTTTTCATGTAATTATTTAATTAGGAAGGTTTACCATGAGAAAGATCGCTCTGATTGGCATTTTTGCGAGATCTGCGCCAAACCTTTTCCTTACATAAATGATCTCAAGGTTAGAAAGTTATTTTTTTTAAACTTTTAAACGGACGGAAGGCGTTGAACTCGTTCTATCTTTGAAAAATCTGTTATTTTTAAAACAAATTAATTCCTTTATCCTTATGCTCAGCTCATATTAGAGACAAAAATTCTTGAATAGAAAAGTTAACTGGCAAAGCCTTTACTATTATTTTCTATCTGCAGGTTCATGTTAGTAGATGTGCTGAAGGAAAAAGTCAAGCGTTTAAGTCCATTAGGTAAAATTATAAATTTTTGCTAAAATCTTTTTTTGTTCTTTTTTCTCTCGAATTTTTTTATGTTTTCTTTTTAGGGGTGTATACTTTTTCCTAAAACATCATCTAATTTCTCCTAAAAATGATTAATTTTTCAAAAAAAGTCATCTAATTTTTTCTAAAAATGATTTATTTTTCCCAAAAATGATTTATTTTTCCCTAAATATCATCTATTTTCTCAGTTCAGCGTAAAAAAAACATATAAAACATCTTGGGAAAAAAGATTGGGGTGGGGGGGGGGGATGGGGAATGATTTTTTAGGAAAATGTACACCCCTGTTTTTTATAACCTCAAAATAAGAAAAGTATTCCCAAAAAAACGAAGGTATGCGCTTTTCAATTTAGGTTTTTGGATTTGACATGTCTTTTTAAATTTACGCTATTAATCAGGATGAAAAAGTATATTAACAAAGAAAAAGATGGAATCCTGACATGTGTTCTCTGTAACCAAACTTCTAAATCCTACAGGTATAAAAATATAATTGAGGGGGGGAGGATCCTGTATTTAGGGCAGGTTTTATTAGAAAAAATAATTTATATTTAATTCGCTGTTTCTCGGCCCCCTCGCAGAACGAGAGAAAATTAATAATACCAATTTCAAAAGCAGTTAAAAAATCTAATGAGGTTTTGGGAGAAGGGAACCTGTGTCCGATTTTAATGAACTTGGGCCGCGTCTTAAATCCGCCAAAAACCGGTTTCAATTGAGTTTTGGCTTAAATCTTGAAACATTAAATACAATTTAAAGTGGAACCAACCATATTTAAGCCGCGGCTTAAATTCAAGCCGCCGCTCAAATTCTTTAAATTCGGCCTCGGATTAGTGCTTTAAGAATGGACTAAAATAACCCCATTCTTCAAATTTTTGCGACCTAATATTGTTTATTTAAGGTTTTAATCGATCTTGAGCAAAACAAAGTAATAGAAAGACCTTGATAATAAATTGGAAATAGATTTATTGATATATCGTTTTATTTGTATGCGTGAGCTTGTGCCCACACCCCTTAAGCAAAATAAATTATTAAAGTTAAAAATTGTTTTTTAAGGTTTCTGACGGATCATTTGAAAAAAAATCATAATATTTTGGAACAATCTGAATTGGACTTATGAAGCTCGAACAATGAGAACTCCGGATATGAGAACCTAAGATTCTATGATCAATTATTTTTATTAAATTATGAATATGTATATTACTCTCTATATTTGTTGTACATTATTATAAACCTCTGTGATATATCATATTTTATTTATAAATTATTTTATAAATCTTAGAAAACATAATTTCAGAATAAGATGCTTAGACTTCACAACTCTTATAACACAGAAGAGTTAAGTTGTTCTCTAAATCAGCTGTGGAAACAGGAACAGGTAAAGATGGTCTATGTTTTTAAGCATTTTTTAAAACTAAAAAATCTTTAGTATTACAGATGCCTTCCCAATTTTTTCCCTTTTTTTTTGATAATTTTCAACGGATTTTTACGATTGTTAATAATTTGCAAAGATATCTTTTCTGAATGTTGTTATCAAATTAGATTATCATATCAAATCTTATTCCGAGTTAATAGTGGAATAGTAGAAATAGACCACCCTGAATGTTGGCATCGACGTTTTAGATGAAATATTGTTTGTAATGTTTAGTTAAAAGAGACAAAAATGTTTGAAGACTTGTGATACAGAAAATGTTTTTACAGAACTTTTGAATTCAAGAGTTTCCCTTGGGATTGAACAATGAACATGTATATTCAGGGGAAACGCTGATTGGCGATAATTGCCTGGGGACCAGTATATCCCAAGCAGTTTCTTAAAAACAAAAGAATGGATTTATAAAAATTCGACCGTTGAATGAAACCCCTTGACAGCTAATTGCTTGCGCATACAAACCAAGGAAATATAAACTGCGGAAATACAATTTCTTGAAATATAAACTGAGCTGAAAACTTTAGAATGGTGGATATCGGGATTAAGGCTTAATCCACTCTTTTTCTTAATATCCAGATTAAATATGGCGTGTTCTCCTCTCATTTTTAATCTTCAGATTAATTAAGAGAGCAAGATTAAGGATATCACATTCTAAAGTTTTCAGCTCTGAGAAAATACAAACTGTGCAGGCGATACAAACTTCTAAAAATACAAATATTCCAAATTTAAACTTCTGGACCTAGGTACTGACCAATAAGATATGGGAATATGAACCTGTTAATGTTAAACCTTTTGGCTGATACTAATCTAATTTAGTTTACGGATTGCCGGATAAGTTGTCTGGATGGGAGTATAATGTCAAGTAAGATTGTCCTCGCCTCCCACAGCAGCATGCTGGAGGCCGTCCTTCAACCTGTGGAGGTCGGAGAGATTCTCCTTCTAGACTTTAGTCTGGAGGCTGTCAGGTTATAATATTAACAAAATTATTATTTAATTTTTTTGCAAATCCAGTAATAAAATATAATAAAATTATCGGTCAATTTTTTATTCTGCTTACACTGCAGTCAAACAAATAGTGAAGAGTCTGCGTAATTCTAAAAATTTGTTTTAGCCGAGACCTCTTTTAGATTAGTTCAATTCAGATTTCTAATAAAAGTTAGTTACCAATTTAAATTATGTTGATTTCTGATGAAAATTCGTGACCTAATTATTTAAAGTTAGTTTATTTAGATTTCTAATGGGTATATTACACGGAGAGCAGATCTGTAAACCGATCCAATGTTATGAAATACCCGAACTAATTCACGCACTGGGTATTCAAACTGATCTTACACATATTTTCCCACTAGAATCAGAGGTTAGTTTTTCAGATAATTCGAAGGAGTATTTTTGATGTGCCTTTGTGAACAATGTTTTCGACTTGATGTTCAGGGTTGCCCAGAAAGGATGGTACTGAAAAGACGACCCAAAACTCTTATAATATGACAATCTGAATGTTAGATTTGACCTTATTTACATAGCCTTCATAAGTTAAATGATCTTATGAATAGTTCGGTCAAGGCAAAAGCTTGTTTTTAAACGCAAGGGAAGCATGCATTGTTGTAAGAAAAAGGACTCAATAAAGTCAGTACAGTCGTCTCTGATTACCTAGATACTAGTTTGGTATAAATAAATATTCCCCCTTACCTGTATACACTTTATTTTCCCCAATATGTTTGACTTAAAAGCTTTTCTTTAAAGTTTTTATTCAATTTTGATGGAATTTATCATACCTAATATTTCCCGTTGTCGGGTGATTAAGTGATTTTATCGCCCTACAACAGGGCGAAAAAGTAACTTTTTCACCTTGTTATTAAAATTTCATATTTCATACATAATTTGTCTCATTGTAGGGTGATAAAGTTACTTAATCACCCTACAACAGGGTGATTAAGAAACTTTATCGACCTGCTTTTAAATAATTTGAGTAAAACTGAAAAGAACTGTATTTATGTTATTGAAATGGGTTTTATTTTGATCTTAAACAAACTAGAAAAATTAAAATTCCCGGCGAAAACTTTTCCGCACTTAATAAAACCCATTACAATGACGTAAAAAGATATTTTGTCACTGAATTTTAAACTTTTGGGATTTCCAGAGAGGCTGGGGGAGAAACGAATTTTTGGGTAAAATGAATAAGTTTGGAGGGATCAAGTATAGTTAGATGGAAAATATATACCCCTGCTATACTTTAGCTAAAAATATGACTCGCACTTTCTGATTCAGTCATAGTTTTCTGTTATTTTCTTTTTTCTTTCTCCACATTAAGGTTTTTGAATATTTTGTATTAAACGAAAGAAATCTAATTTAACAATAATCAAGCTTTTTTAGATTGAGGATTTAGAAAAACAGAACCTCAAGGATGATGAGGCAGACGAAGAAAAACCGGAGGTTATCGAGAAAATACAAGTTCTGAGAAGAGGTCGGAGAGGCCGGAAAGTTGCAGAAACCTGTGATATATCTCCTAAATCTAAAATTAGTTCCTTAAATGATGATTTGACCCAAACTATTGATGAATTTGTTCAGGATGTAGAAGAGGAAGAACAAATGGATAAACAAGGTGAACCAACTGATAACAACCCCCCCCCCCTCCCATCAACCAGAGGCGTAGTCAGGAGGGGGGGGGGCTATGGGGGCTCAGCCTGTGCACTTTTCAGCTTTTAGCGTCTCTCAATTTAATTTTCAGCGTCGGAACAATAGAAGTGCATAACTATTTAACCAATGTAACAGTACTTTGTAACCAAGTAGAAAGTATAAGTAAACTGTAGATAGGAAGCTCTGGTAAAGATATCTCATATCAGTCCTGTTTGGCATCTTAAGATCAATCAGTTGAAATCATGTTTTGACATCGACCATATTCTCCAATTAGGAATAAAATTTTAATAAGTTCTGTTGTTCATTAATCTGCTTATGTTTGTGAGACAACCCTAGTCTCTTTTGGAGCCTTAATAACTCTGGGTTATACTGATCAACTCTTGATGATCAACTGCAATAAAATCAACAAGGTTATAGATTGATGATGTACACTAATCCTTAACTAATTGTACAGGCCAGGATAAGAAAATGAAGAGGCAAAGCGTACCTCATAATCATTTTATTTAATCTTGACGCCTATATCAAACTAAAAAAAATTTCCTGAAAAGTGTCCTACCGTAACTAAAATAATTTTATCAAGATCTGCAAAAATACTAAAAAAAATAACTGAAATATGTTTCATTTAAAGATTCATAAATACTTGTGAGAAAACTCACCGGTAGGACTTTTTACTTATAATACTTTTCTTACCCCAGGTATGACACTAAAGAGAAAAAGATGCCAAAGTCCTAGTCCCTCCCAGAGAAAGAAAACAGGACGAAAACCTGCCAATGAGAAGGTCAAACTCCAGATGGGAGCTGAATATACAGGACGGTTTGTTGCACCGGAGGAACTTGAATCCCTCTGTTCTTCGTATATTAAGAAAAGTTTGTCTAGTCCAGATCCTAATCTCTCCTGTGATCTGTGTGGATATGTGAGAAGGGAAAGAGAAGTTTTGATTCAACACATAGCAGTTCAACACATGGATCTGCTTACTATTAAATGTAACATCTGTCCGCATCTAGGGAATGATGTGAACAAGATGGAGAGACATATGAACACTCATGGATTTACAAGAGAGAAAGATAAGGTTAGTTTAAAATTTTTTTTTTTGGTGAATTACTCTGTAGACCTTGCCCAGTTAGGGCCATATTTAGAATATCTGTGTAGAGTATTCAAATACAATACACATTTACTGATTCACTATTTTATCACTTATTTCATGTTAACAGTGTCTCCTACATAATATAGATTATTTGTTTTGAATGTCTTCAGATTTATAGAGTTTTTCCATCACTGGGCAAGTTGTTTCATATAATCACTTTCACTTGATTTCATTGGATGGAATAGTTTCTTATCCTTATACCTGGATATATTTCCAAAAGTCTCCTCCTACAGGGCCTCTACTCGGAGAACCAATACCTAAAAATATGTTGTTTTTTTATCCTGACAGGTGTAACTGGTCCATTTTATCAATGTGTCCTGAAGTTCTTAAAGTTCCAGAGATGTTTAATTTTCTCTGTCACAGATTAGGAGAATTAGTTTTCCGCATTATATGCATATAATAACTGGAAGATTATCCCACCCAAATGAAATACAGCTGTGTGAGGAACTTTTGACAACCTAATGCAATTTTCTTTTTTAAAACACTCGGCAGGCAAGACCCCCATGAGTCTTTTTATTTTGAGTAAGCATCCTATTCCAAATGTTCTCCTGGGCTATGTGGCTTGTTGTACATTCTCTACTTTGACCATTGCTGTTTAATATGAAGTATTGATGGTTGGACTTTTAGTATGGTTGATTTTGTAGGTGAACATTGATGCGACTACTGATCGAACTGATTTGAACTGTGATTGCTATCACCTTAGATCATTAGATATTCTCTAAGATATTCTTCTAATGGTGTTGCGGTTCTAACAGGAAAATGCATACCAGGTTCCTATCTTTATGAGATTGTTGTCTTCCCAAATGACCTGAAGTAACTGCATGAGGTGGAAGGTAAGGTGGATGCTGAAACTGTGAGCCTGAGTATAGTTGAATGCAGAGACCCATACTGTCTTGAAACTGTGAGCCTGAGTGTATCAATGCTGAGACACATACATTCATGAAACTGTGAGCCTGAGTGTATTAATGCAGAGACCCATACATTCATAAAACTGTGAGCCTGAGTGTATTAATGCAGAGACCCATACATTCATGAAACTGTGAGCCTGAGTGTATTAATGCAGAGACCCATACATTCATGAAGATAAAGCTGTATTTCCTGAAAATGTCTAGGTATATATTAAATTAAGAGAGAAGGCTGGACGGAAACTTTAATGTGAAGGTACATGTCATAATGGTCACCAGAGCTTAGTTTTGACCCCTCAAGAGTGGGTCATAACTTTAAAGGTGATCACCCTGGTAATAAGATCTGTTGGCCATCTGCCTTAGTATTTATTCTAGAAGTGAAATATAGAATCTCTCAAGAATTGATGTGAATAGCAGTTGTTTTCTAACATTTATAGAATTGAATATATTGTGGAAGACGATGTTTCGCGGCCTCCAAAACAGAGTTCCACAACTGGAGATGAACGCGGAATTATTCTGATTCTCGAGAGATCTATCTTGAGTTAGTTATGTAAAAGTTTACTGGATAAAGAAATATATATAGAAATACTTCTAACCTAGTTTTTATAGAATCCGTCCGTCCGTTCTCCATGGGGGTGGGAGGGGGGAGAATGGTTTTCAATGAATAAGGGGTAAAATTGAAAAATGGACTTTATTAAACAAGATTTCCCCCTTTTCTTTAACTATTTTTTTGACCAAAAATTCATTTTCTCTCCTCCTAAAATAATTATTCTTAATGTCAGAGATAAAACTATAAACAATTGCGCTCCATGCAACTTACTGGAAAAAAATATTAGTACTTGTGGTTTATGAAAATGTATGCTCTTTTCTATTTCTGAAGAGGGAAGGATGGGAAGGGGGGGCGGAACTAGGTTTGTTTTTAAATCTATATCTGGATAGGTGGGTGAGTATCAGTTGTTGAGCAGGGAAGAGAGTAGCCTGGAGATCCTGGAGGAACGGTTCCAACAGTTCCAATGTGAGTTCTGCAGGAGGGTACTCAAGAGTAGAGAGGATGCCAAGGGACACCAGGTAAATCAAAATCAAATTCAAAATATTCTAATCTATTACACTCAAGGCATTTAATTGACCTAAAAAATCCGTATCAACCTTTTTTGTATTCAGTTATAGAACGAGTACTGACCCTTTAGCGATTAAAACAGCCATAACATAACAGTTAGATTTAAAAAAGATCCATAAGAGATTAAAATTAGATTTCACAACTGTTCTAAAATAATGACGATAGTAAGAATAAAATAATGCTAGTGTGAGGGAAACGGGTTTATTTTGAATTTCATTAAGGATTAAGGGTGGAACTCTTTTTCTTAATCTCCAGATTAAATAATGCTTGTTCTTTTATTAATCTTCAGATGAATTAAACGATCTGAGCAGGAAACTTTAGAATGGGATATCCTTAATCCTGATCGGTTAATTAATCTGGAGATTAATAACAACAGGAGAACAAGCATTATTTAATCTGGAGATTAAGAAAAAGATGAGATCAAGCATTATTCTCGATATCCACCATTCTAAAGTTTTCAGCTCAGATCACTCTTGCACCGTTCGGAAATTTTCTTACTGGCAGAAGAAGGATTGTAACTATTTCTTCTCACTTTCAAATACATTTAGTACGTAACTTTTTGTGAAGATTAATCACTAGAGCATTTGAACAGCATTTATTCCTTATTGGCAATCCCATTTTTGGAGGTTTAAATTAGGCAATTTTTGCTACATGTTGATATTAAACTAATTATTGTCCCAGGGTTAATGTATTTAAGTCATGGCCAACAAATAGGAAAAATATTCAAATAAAAATTGTTTGAAATTAAATTACTTGGGGGACAAAAAAATAAATAAAAAATAACATTTTATTTAGGAACAGTGTGGGGGAGGGAAAACAAATATTTGGTATTCATTAATCAGCAACAATAGGTATATTTTTATATATTCAGCATTTATTTATATTCATTAATCAGCAACAATAGGTATATTTTTATATATTCAGCATTTATTTATATTATTTTGTATTTATTTATAACAACAATAGTTAGTTTATAGCCAAATACTCAACATTTATTGATAATTGGCAAAAAAAGGTAAAAACTTATTTTTAAATAGTCACCATCCTAGCTGCAATGTATGTTTCCCACATTATTTAAAGTCCTCAAAATTACATTAACATTTGTGCGTCCTCTTCTGCAGCAGAATGTTAATAAATACTTTTAAATAATGGACATATGGACTCTATGGACTGTCCTATTTCTAGGATGGACATTGAACATCCCCAACAATATCTTATTTAAGAATTAATGAATTGTTTTTATAAATATTTATTCACACACAAAGATATACATTATACAATATACATACATTTATTTAATATAGTCACTTCAATTTTAATGTGTGGGTGTAGGACGTCCCTAAAAGCATGATTTGATTTGATTTGATTTGACATATATATATTTTAATGGTGTAGTTTAAATTTGTTTATGTATCTATACATATAAAGTTGTAAACTCTGTTTGTTTGTCCGATCATGAACCCGTGGACCAATTTGCCTCAAATTTTAATTAGGGTACTCGGGAGACCCACTGAAATGTTCTTAGCTTGGTTTTGATATTCTAAGTTGAGAAGGTCGACTTCAACAGCAAAAATTTAGTTTTCCGGTAAAATCGATTAAGTGCGGGTAATCGGCGGGGGTAATTTTTAGTAACGTGGGCAGCGCTGGGTTCCCAAGCTTGTTTCGAATATATAGTTTTACAAAAGAAAAAATGTGCAAAATGATGCAAAAATAGGCGACATTGATAATTTTTATCATTTCAGTTATTAAGTTATTTTCGAATCCTTCATTCTTATTTAAAAGTTCTTGTAAAATCCGAGTTTTCCATGCATGCTCCAATGGAATATCAAAATTGTTTCTTAACTAACATTTTACTAAGATCAGATAGATTTACAAAACAATCATTTGCAATGGAAAATAAATTTCTGCCAAGAACTGAGCTTTGGTCATTTTTACATAAATTAGTACTCCTTCTTTGAAGGTAAACACTATACGAAAGAATACAGTAAGAACCAGAGAACTCTTGAATTGGAAGACGACTTTTAGACTAAGTTCTGACTTACAATAGTTAAATGAACATGCAATTGTTCAGTGGAAAGAGACCCATTTCACTTAATAGGTAATTTAAATACTATTTCTTTGTAAAAATATCTAATACACTCAAGGTTTGCTTTAATGTCGTCTTCCTATTCCACAGTTTTCTGGTTTTCACTTTATAATAATGCTTAATGCCAGGTTCAAGTGTAAAATGTGCGAGGAGGTGTTTACTCACAAGACAGGGTTAAAATCTCATCTTTCCTACACACATAATCAGGTACTTGTCCCCCCCCCCACCCCTGGAAAATATTGTAAGCCCAGGGGTCCATATAATTCCATCTGATCAATCCCAAATGTTGATTGATTGATATTAGGGGCAGAAATAAACCATGTTGTTATTGTAAACAATTGGAAGTATAAAGTCAAGTTTTAGAAAAAATTCCATACTGCAGTATGTTTATATGTTTATTTTTCTGTATATCATAATTTATCTCTTATATTAAATACTAATATTTACATGTTTAACACCCCAAATGCAGTACACATTTCTAAAGTGTAGTACACGTACACAAAAACTTGTCAAAGTTCACAATGACATGTAAAGTGGTACTTTCATGCCCCTAAATGTACTTTCAACCTCGATCCCATTTGGCATCAGAAATGGAATTATATGGACCCCTGTAAACCGCTCCTGTATTAAATATTCAAAGTGAGGAGACCTTTTAACATAATTTAATTTTATAAATCAAAGGAATCTTTTTGAACACCTTATGATATAATATTATAAACCTTATGCTATAAAATTATAAACCTTATGCTATAAAATTATAAACCTTATGCTATAAAATTATGAACCTTATGCTATAAAATTATAAACCTTTTGCTATAAAATTATAAACCTAATGCTATAAAATTATAAACCTTATGCTATAAAATTATAAACCTTATGCTATAAAATTATAAACCTTATGTTTTTGCAGACTCTACCGTTCGTTTGTCAGGATTGTGGGGACTCATTTATCACTAGTTCAATGATGGAGTTCCACAGGTTTTTGTTTTCTTGTTTTAGGATATTTTCATGTCATTCCATCCTTGAATTAATCAATAAATATTCAAATATTTAATCAGTAAGTATTAAAACATACACTTGAAAATGATACTCATTCATTTATTTGAGTCAGTTCATTTAAACATTTTTAGTAAAATCAAATGGTTTCAATTGCAATTTTCATTTTAATTAATAAATTAAAGTTTTAAAATCTGAGACCTTAGCTCCAATTGTCCGATTGTGCAGTAAAGATAATGAATAATAAATAAATAAATATTGGAGTTGGATAAATATATTTAGCAAAACTCTAAGACATTCATCTCTTTTCAAATAGAATTAATCAAATAGAATTTTCAAATCTTAAATCTTTGCTCCAATTGTGCATTATATTGTGTAAGTGTAAATTTAAGTTACCCTCCATGCAAAGATGTCAACGCCCGCTTCACAGCGGTATCCTTAATACCATAATCTAATCTAAAAGTGGAAGATACCGCCGTTTTCTCAAAATGTGTCTTAATTCTGATAATTTATCTAATACGCTTCCAGACCAGTTAAACATAATGCACATTTTCTGGATAGGCGAAACAGTCATAAACGTCGGCAGAAGGAGACGAAGACTCTGATTGGAAATTATCATCTCAAAGACTACATGACTTATCTTCCAAAGGAAGATGCTGAACCCATCCTGCAATCCTACTTTAGGTCGGTCTGTGTTATTTAATCTTTGAAGCGGGTGACCGGTAATGTATGGTAGTTGAACTGAGAATGTTGAATTGTGGAGAAATTTTTTAGGAATCATTTGAGACCTGTGAGTGGTTTTTACTGTGCATATTTGTTCAACAAGAACTCAAATTCAATCTTTAAAATCCTCAGATTGTTAATTTTTGAGGAATGATTTTGAAAAAAATTATATTTATAAAAATGTTGTAAAAATTCTACAGTTAACTAATTAGTTGTTCAGGAACATGTTGAGAAAATAAAAATCCTCAGAGTTTTCAGACCCTGATAAGTGCAGTGAATTTTTTTTTCACCTTCAATCAGTTAAGTCAGACATTCCTGGCAAAACTGAATACTGCAGATTAGGAAAAAAGAAGATACAATTCACAGAACAAATTCACTGCTCTTTTTAAAATTTTGTTTAAAATTTTCAATTTAAAAATAAATTGTTAAAAAATGAATGAAAAAAGAAATAATTGATTCTAACATTGATTTATTGAGAAAATTTCAATTTCAATTTCAATTTCATATAATTAGTTTACTGTAGATTTTTTAAAAAACATTTTGTGTCATCGTTATTTAATAATGTAAAAAATCGATTCTCAAAACGTAACCACCCAAATTGATGATTTTGATCGTCGACTTTGCACTCAAACTCCGTAAATATACATTATTAAAATGTTTTATGTGTCTCCAATTAACCCTAAAAAATTTCTCGACAACACTACATTCTTGGTTCAACTACCATACATTGCCGGTCACTCCCTATTAAAAATTTGGATTTTTTGGGACACGTTTTTTTTTTTGAGGTTCCATTTCAAAATTTCAAAGAGAGTCTGTTATCAGATTCCTTACCAATTTTTGTGTTTTTTTATTCTTTACGTCAATTTAATTGGGTATAGTAGGTAATGAAGTCGCACAAATTTAACCCTGAACTTCAAAGAATGATGATTAATATCATTATTGCTATTGTTTTAAAGAGAGTGTTCGCGGAAAATTAAAGGGTATAAGTTTACGGCAAAAAATGAGCGCTTTTGGTCGTTACTAATTATTCTTTTATCTGTTGCGTCTAAAAGGAGAAAATTGTTAAAAACGCCTCATGCTGGAGAACGTAGCATCTGTACAAATTCAGAAAGTTGCAACATTCAACTCGGAGCGTATTTGATTCCAAACAAATCATTCAGATATTGCAAGCAATAGTAATCGATTACTTTTCGGCGCATTCGTAAATAGTTAATATTTCATAATATTTTTGATCTTGTTTTTTTAATATCAACTAAATAAGAATGCTTCGAAAAGTTATCGATGATTATTGGTAATATCTGAATGATTTGTTTGGAGTTAAATTGATTTTTTTGCGATCCGAGTTGAATTTTGCAACTTTCTGAATTTGTATGAACGCTACGTTCTTTGGTATGAATCGTTTTAACAATTTTCTCCTTATAGACGCAAGAGATAAAAGTAAGATTAGTAGCGATCAAAAGCGCTTATTTTTCGCCGTAAGCCTATACCCCCTTTTATTTTTCGTGAACACTCCCTTTAATATGATTAAAACTGAAATAAAATCTGTGAGTTTTACAAGAATATGTGTTATCCAAGGAATCCCTTGCATTTTCACAATGTCCTTTAAATTTTTTTATTAAAATTAAGGGTTGGGGCTGATGGCCTAGTCTGCAGAATTTGTGATAAAGTATATTCCGAAGATAGCATCAGGTGAGAAAGTTATTTTATATTGTACTACTACTTTAAAGCACTCTAAGTGTAAGGAAAAAAAGTTTTGATATTCTAAAAGTTAGACTGACTGCATATAATGATAAAAAATGTTAAAATTAATTGATTTAATAAAAAATAATAATTGTATTTTTTTAAATGGAGGATCAGGAGTGGGATACCATTTATTATGCTGATCCCAAGTAAAATCAAGAAGCAAAACATTATCCCAGACATTTTGAACTTTGCACTTTGTTATAAATTTAAGACTTACTTCAGCTTTGATTTAGTTTCGTTCTCTCAGATCTGGAATGTGGAAGTGGCTCAGTTACATTTCATATAATTACACTTGCTATAATTATATTTGATATAAATACAGTTCATATAATGTTACATTTCCTATAAAGTTATACTTCCTACAATAATATTTGCTAAAATTTACATTTCCAAATTCTAAATTGATTTTACATTTATGTATCCACAGTACTAGGGCCCCCTTGCCTGTTCTAGTCGCGGCGCTTGGTCCAGAAATCGTCTTAACCCGACTTGACCCAACATTAGGAGACAGCACATTATTTAACATTTAACCGGCCACAGCTCTCAGCCCCCTAGCTGCAGCACTCGGCCCAGAAATTGTCTTAACCTAACCTAACCCAACATAATGTGTAATTAGGAAATGTAACTTTATTGGATTTGGAAATATACTATAGCAAGTGTAACTATTGAAGTGTAATTATATCAAATGTAATTAAAGTAAGTGTAAATATATGAAGTGTAATTTTATGAGATGTAACTGAGCCGTTTCTTTTGGGTGTTAATTGTTCACTGTTCAGGTCCCACCTACTGCATTCCCATCTGAAGTTGGCATTGTACAACTGTGAACTGTGCAGCATTAAGTTAAAGGATGAAATAGAATACCAGAATCATATTCAGACAGAGCACAATGTTCAGGAACACCTTGATAAAATTCTTTTAATCATTTTTTACTTACCGTACATGATTTTTAATTATTTGATAACTTGAAGTAAAGTCAAATTATTATTATTATTATAAAGATTTATTCACACACAAAGATATAAATACATATATGAATGGTGTAGTTTAAATTTGTTTAAATAAATTTTTTTTGAAAATACAGGTTTCCAAAAGAAAAGAGAAAAAATATGTAAAATTATGCACAAATAGAAAACATTGATTTTTACTCACTACATAACATATTTATCATTTCAGTTATTACATAATCATCGAATCCTTCAACATATAAATTATTCATTCTTGTATTTAAAAGTTCTTGTAAAATTAATCTTGATAATACTGTTATTCATAAATTCTGTAAAATTTGTGTTTGGTCAAACACCAGTGCTTTAAACTAAAAATAGTTTTGAAGATTTATCGTTGTTGACTAGGAGATCAAGACTGTTGAACTACCAGCTGTCAGCTCGGATACAGAGTTTCTGTTTGTTCACGAGGACGGAGATGCCGCGGATTCAGAAACTAACGTGGCATTCGTCATTCATCAGGTAATTTTTTTATCAAGTCATCTTTACCTTTGTCCTCTATACTTCAAATTTATTTTGTATTATATTAAGAATAGGCTTTTTTATGATTAAATAATTAATTTTCTTACTTTAAATTTCTATCCCTGGTCAGTATACTACAAAATCGAATCGTTTACTGTAATAGTGATATAATACAGAGGTAAAGTGGTCGCTGAATTTTCCAATGAATTAACAGGTTCTGAAATTATATTTTATCACCATTTTAGTAACGGACACCGTATTTATATACTGGCCACCATATAAAAAGATTGTATTTTAATTATTTGATTCAGACAGGAGAAAGCCCTTCAAAAATACAACTTGAGCCTGCAACAAACTGCCATCAAGTCTTTAATATAAGGTAAGATAATTCAAACCGTTAAGCATTTTTTGATAAATGTTTCTTTTGACTTACGCATAACTGCATACTGAACTTCTAACCTACTCACGTGTGGTTTTACTGCTGCTTGTTGGACAAGAGGTCGTAGCGCCCGCCATTCCTATATAGGCCTCCTAGTCGCAGTGCTCGGCTCAACAATTGTCTTAATCGTACCTAACCCTCAAATTGTACAAAAAGAACAGCTGTCGTTGGTCGGATTTTGCATTGATGGGAAAGTTAGTATGTCTGAAGTACAGTAGAGGGGATGTTGCGTACAGATGATGTAACATTGACAAAATTTTGAGATAACCAATTATAATTTGAAGGACTGACACTGTATCCAGTCTAAAGGGATGGTACTGCAGCCTAGAAAAAAGTGAAGAAGTTTTAAAAGAGAATATTCTAAAACCCGGCAGACAACTAGTTTGTAAACTATGCAATAAGGAAAGAAAACTTTTAAGATAAAGATCCTAAAACATCCTAAAATAAAAATCGACTGTAAATATATTTCTTTACAAATTTTTTCCACTCCTCTAAAAAGCAATTTATCCGCGTAATATTTTTTTGGAACTGAGGTGTTTTATGCTTTTTGTCTTTAAGAGACAAAATTGATTTTTTTGAGTTTATTGATAAAAGCTAAAAAAAGTTTTTATTTTTTTACATAACGGGGGGTTGTTAAAATATACCTTAGATTAAAATTCGGGATCTTTATGAAAAAGTGTTTTTTTTTTAACACCAGGAATGGAGCAGTAAAAATTTTAACCTAGCCAGGGAACACATTTTTGACCATTTCAACCTGTATTTGTACAAATGTGACATTTGTGATACACTGTTCAAGAAAGAAGAGCACTTGACAAATCACAGGAAAACCCACAGAGCAGAAGAGGAGGAGGAGGGGGATGAGAAACCATTTGGAGACTTTCACCAGCTCTCCCAGCCTGTTTATATTCCTTGGAAACAGGCTAAGCCTCTCATAGATGCCTACTTCAGGTGAATATGTAAATAAAGTCAGTAACTACTAGGAGTCTAGCAATACAAGAGTATATTATTTAGGAAGGATGAGGAAGGAAGGTGTTGGTGTAAGCTGTGTAACTACTAGGAGTCTAGTAATAAAAGAGTATATTATATAGGAAGGATGAGGAAGGAAGGTAGGTGTAGGCTATGTAACTACTAGGAGTCTAGCAATACAGAGTGTATTATTTAGGAAGGATGAGGAAGGAAGGTGCTGGTGTAGGCTATGTAACTACTAGGGGTCTAGTATTACAAGAGTATATTATATAGGAAGGATGAGGAAGGAAGGTGCTGGTGTAGGCTATGTAACTACTAGGGGTCTAGTATTACAAGAGTATATTATATAGGAAGGATGAGGAAGAGAAAGGTAGGTGAAGGCTATGTAAGTACTAGGGGTCTAGTATTCCAAGAGTATATTATATAGGAAAGATGAGGAAGGAAGGTGCTGGTGCCGGCTGTGTAACTAATAGGGGTCTAGTATTACAAGAGTATATTATATAGGAAGGATGAGGAAGGTAGGTGCTGGTGCCGGCTGTGTAACTACTCGAATAAAGAATCCAGGATTACAGGAATATATTATATAGGAAGGATGAGGAAGGAAGGTGCTGGTGTAAGCTATGTAACTACTAGGGGTCTAGTAATTCAAGAGTATATTATATGGGAAAGATGAGGAAGGAAGGAAGGACGGTAGGTGTGGCTATGTAACTACTAGGAGTCTAGTATTACAAGAGTATATTATATAGGAAGGATGAGGAAGGAAGGTGCTGGTGCCGGCTGTGTAACTACTCGAATAAGGAATCCAGGATTACAAGAGTACATCTTCTCACACATCATCTTAAAATGAATATTTATCAATGCCAGGTATTCTCTTCGAACTAACATTTTATCGCCTCTCTCTGCCAAACAATCACTATTCTCTTTTACCCTTATAAGAATCAAAAGATTCAGTTTAACTGTTCAACAACAAATTTATTTGTAAGACTTGCTTGCGTGGATTTAGAAAAATCTCTCTCTTGCGTTTTTTGGCACCATACACAGTTTTTTGAAGGATATGTTATTTAGGAGTGTCTAGAAGAGTTCAAGATTGAACAGAATATCAGGAAACATCTGAAGGATGAACATGATCTAGAGTTTGAAGGTCTAGAGAAGCTGGAAGATCCCGAGTATGAGAACTCTGAAACTGAGATCGATACTGAAGATATCAGGAAGGATTGCGTTTCATAAAAAATATGATTAATCTCGAACTTCTGTGATCAAATTTATTTATTACGTATTTGAAGTACGTAGACTAAGTTTAACTGCATTTCCCTTTAAAATAAATCGGTTTTAATTGGTTTAACTTAGACTGCGTAGTTCAACTACAATTCTCGCTATTTATAATTTGTCCCTGAGTACAGCAATAAACATTAACTTTTACTAAGAGGAAAAAACTAATATTAAATTAACTTCCCGGTAAAACGGTTATAAATACCTGACTTGTATAAAACGACTCCTTTAGAACGGTTGATATAAAGGACCTGCAGGGTAAGAAGATATCAGTGGCCCAGGGGCGAATCCTTCGTAAACTTCATATCTCAAGAAATATTACGGAACGAGTATTTGAGTGCCAGCTTTGCGGAGAACGAAAGGAAACTTTACGGTCATTTTGAAAATGTTTTGAATCTTCTATTAAAATTAAATCAAGTTATATATTTAGCCATAAATTATATAATATTTGTAAACATTGATATGTATAATTACAGCCGTTGATTACAGTTTATGGGAGGGTGACGGAACTAGCCGAAGCTGTTTTCAGACGGTCTCCCGTACAGACAGTCCTCATAAAAAAATGTATCTTGAAAATGTTCACAAAATTAGATTTAGAAAGGTTGAAGCTCCTGACTAAGAGAGGGTAGGGTTTCTCTAAGTAGTCTGGTGGCTGAAAATTAGCATTTAAAATAAAAGCTATGATTCCTGGATGAAAAGATCCGCAGGCTGGTCAAGCGAGAAACAAAGCAATAATTGGGAATTAAGTATTTGAGCAACTGAAACAATAAAGTTTTTCACATCTAAAGGTCGAACATTTATCAAGCAAGAATTTATTAACACTAAGTTTAACCCAAGCTTACTCTCAATTTGTTTTATATCGGGCTTAAAATTATTCCAAAACAAAATAAATCTAAAAAAGAAAATTTGTTAAAGAAATCATTAAGGACCCTTGGTAGAAAAAAAATCATTAGCATGTTTAAGTGGATAAGGGTAATCCGTTAGGGCTGAATTTTTTAGAACAAAACACCCGTCGTAATTAACAGTAGAATATTGCTGATCTATAAAATGCATAATTAATAATTGCTGTTGAATTATTAGGTCAGGAAGAGGAAAAATATCTAATGAGGGAAGGTTGAGAGTGAGAATTGTACAGATTAAGCTGTAAAATTATGTAATAAACAACATGTTTTCGATAAGATTTGAAGACAGTTTAAAATCCTATTAAGTTCCTGTCCTTAGTTTTGTATAAATTCACAAAAAGTATTTGTTTACAAATGCAGTACGAATTGTTTTCAGATGTACACAATAGCATGACGTCCAATGACGCCTTGTCTATACTTTAGATCAAAGATGACATCATGTCAGCAAATTATGAAATTCCGTGCTTTTCTATAGTAGTTACTCAATTATATTACTGCTACTGAGCCTTTTATCATCAAACCTGGCACTAAATTCAATTATTATTAGAAAGAAGTATTTGAATCACACAGACTAAGCATGAAGTATTTATCAGGTCCAGGTGCACAGATTCAACTTTGTCTGCGTAGTTCAACTACTTCTGAAATTTCGTCCCTGATTGACCGTAAAGCTATGTTAAGGAGAGTTTATCCAATTGTTCTGATCACGTGATGTCTGCTCATCTAAACGTCTTTATCTACAGATGTTCAGTCTGTTCTAAACTAATAAGGAAATCTTCATTCGTCCGGGTATTCTCGCGGTTGTGTTTATTATCCATGATTAATGTCAAATTGTGGAAAAACACTTGTAGATAAAGTTTTAACGTTCATAGAATTTTGCGTTGTCTTTTATTATTAATAACAAGAAAAAAAAGTTTATCCACAACTTAAGAAATCCCCAACTCAACATTTTAACTTGTGCTTTTAATAATTGTAAAATGAAATTAAACCTCTTAATGTAATGCTGATTGTTCAGAAACTGGAGTATATACTCTAGACACAGAGCTAGTCACGACCGTCCCAGCCGGAAAGCTGGGATTCGGCGCAGTCAGCTGCATAGAGCCGATCAGTCTGACAGCGGTCAACCCGGGGATCTGCAGATCAAGACAGAATATCATTTACTGGAGCAAGATCTTTTTGTAGGTAATTGAACTTTTTATTTTACGATCTATATATAAGTATTTCTTTTCTCTGTAAAACAAACAAGTTTTTAAGTTTTTGTATAACCTGACCTCTACTTTGCCATTTGACCTTTTTTTCTAGTTTTTTTTCATCCTTTCCTTGTTTATTACAGTTGTTTCCTTTGCTTTTTTTCTTTAATATTCTTGTAAAACTTAAAAACTTTTGTATACAGATTTTAGATAAGATTATGTATGTCCAATGTCCATCATCAAAGTCTTTGAGACAAATTTCATTTTCCAATCCCTATATCTTTGTAACCAAATGTCGTAGACCTTAGATATTTAAAACTAGGTCAACTAACTCAGGTTTAATATGTGAAAGGTTTACACCATCAGGTTGCAAAGATATAGTGATAAGACTTCGAGCATTTGAGTTTCCTTTCCATTTTTTGAACTTTAATGAAAGCGAAGATTTAGATTTAAAAAACATTTTTAGATCTTAACAATAGTTTCCCTAACCTGCTCTGCCAACCGAGTCATTTTATTTTCATTTTTCAATGTAAATATTTCCCCCGAATTATTGCTATTTTTAGGAGTTTGTCTTATACTATATAATACAGACAAAAATATTAAATCCTAAAACAATTAAATAAAATATATTTCTATCCTAGGATATGAAGAGGGTATGAAGATAGTTTACGAGTATATAGAGCACATTGGAAACAAGAATTATAAATGTAAAATGTGTGAATTCACCAGTCTCAGTCAGGGGGTAGAGACTCATGTCTTCTCGAAGCATCTTCCGAAGCTTTATCTTTTCAAGTAAACAAGTTTTTTAATAAAAGTTTTCTATTTTTTTTTCAATATGAGCCTTACATTTTCGAAGTAAAAAGATTTTAAACTTTATAACAAAAAGTGGTATTTATTCCCCCCCCCCCCACTTAACAATAAGCTTATTTAAATTCCTTAATATTTGGGAGGAAAATTCACTTAAAGTGGGTAGGGGAAAATTTACTTCAGAAGGGGGGGGGGAGATGATTTTAAAAAAATCTTCATTCATGTTCGTATGATCTGAACATGGTGCTCTAGATGTGATGTGTGTGCAAAAATGTTCCGATATTCTAAATCAATGTTCAAGAATCACATGGAGCTCCACACTTCAGGGAAACTGCCCTGTCCAATATGCCAGGTATGAAACATCACTGATAGTTGATAGTAGATGGTTGTTTGGTTGTTGGTTAGTTAAATGGTCGGTTGGTCACTTGCCATTTGGTTGGTTGGGTTAATAGGTTATTGGTTGTTCAGTTCGGTGATTAAAGTTTTGGTTGTTTGGGTTAATAGGTTATTAGTTGTTCAGTTAGGTGACTATAGTTTTGGTTGGTTGAGTTAATAGGTTATTGGTTGTTCAGTTCGGTGGTTAAAGTTTTGGTTGTTTGGGTTAATAGGTTATAGGTTGTCTAGTTTGGTGGTTAAAGTATTGTTTGGTTGAGTTAATAAGTTATTGGTTGTTCAGTTTGGTGATTAAAGTTTTTGTTGGTTCGTTAAAAGCTGGTTTGGTCCATCAAATAGTTCGATGGTAAAATTGTGACTTGATTTTTTTCCTTTCTGTATATTTTTTGTAAATAGGAGATGAATTTAAACCCCGAGAAAAGGTTCACGAAGGAGAGCTTGGCCGCCCACAACAAGAGGTTCCATAAGGAGGGGGAGTACATCTGCAAGGTATGTTAAGGATTAGTTATCATTTGTTTTTTTATTTACCAAGAAAATGAATATTGAATTTTTTTAGTTTATTTTTCTGTTGTTTTTTGCGTGTTCTTTTTTTTTATCTGAAAATAAACTTTTTTGATTAGGTTGAGACTTGTTCTGGTAAGTTTGAAAGTCCTGCGCATCTCCGGGTACACGAGAGAACTGAGCACTTCCTGGGTTTACCCCAGAGAAATTTCCAGTATATGTGCCAGATCTGCAACCATACTTTTAGGAAGAGTTCACAAATGGAATCCCACTTAAAAAGCTGTCAGGTTGGTACATTCATTTTATTTCTTAAACAGACAGTAGACACCAGGGCTCAATATTTTTGAAAATAAAAAGTTATGACATACGGGGATCCCAACAAAGGACGAGACTTAAATTACTACCTATAACGTTAAAAATTTACTGTATTTTGTTTTCTACTTGCATAATGCAAATAGTTTGTATATCATGCTCTACGTGATTTGGCAAAGCAGTTTACAGTTGAGAGGGACAAAATATCAAGAAAATTCCGTGCAGTCTTCTTCAAGTCTCATTCGTTGTGCGTAACCCTGTAAATTATGGTTCTTTCGCGTTCAAATTGCGGCGTGTTAAGTGGTTTTACCTTTCAACAAGCAATATTTGTTTTATTTTTAAGTGATTTATGCAAGCCCAAGCCAGCTCTATATCCTCTAATACATCTTTTTTAATACAATAATAGAGCTCGTTAACTTCATATAAATCATTTAACCTATTTATGTTAGAACAATCAGTTAAAAAATAATCCTAACTTCTAATTGGTCAAAGTTACAAATTTCAAGACCTTGTATTGGTCGAATCCATAAACTTAGGCCTGATTCGTCAATTGTCATAGAAGGTATTAAGATTAAAAAACTGTAATATTTGCAATGATCAGGCTGGGCGGAGTAGAACGTTATTCAGACAACGGATAGCAGATTCACTTACCTGGGAAGGAAACGGTGTTTATAGGTCAGTATTTATAAATGAAAAACTAGAGGTAAGAACTTTTGAAATACCTCCTTTATTATTATGATTTGCTAGGCTGCAGAGTTAAATCAATGTCGAAAATAGCTCAAGTGCGTTTCCGAGTTCTTGCAATGGACAGGAGCAAATCTTTTTAGCTTCTAATTGATCGATGTTTTGAGCATTTTTAGAGATATCAAAAAGAAATCAATATAATCCATTGGACCACGGAAGATATTAATCAGTGCTTTCCGAAAAAAAAAAATAATAATAAAGTTCTCACCGTAGTTGGATAAAAATATCTGATAAAAATTTAATTTTGCGAATGATTATAAACCTATCTAACCTTCCTCAATCAATATTATTTAGTTGCAATATGTGTGGAGAAAAGTTTGAGCCCCCTCGTCCCTCTGCCAGTAGTCTACCTAATGCCCGGAAACACGTGGTTCTTGTTCATAAGAAAACTCATCTCAGGTACTTTAATGTTTTTTTTACTCAGAAGTGCTGTCAACAAATCTGCACATACTTATATTTTAACATTGAGATCCATAAAACTTTGTAATTCTCGTTGTCTTAAAGGGAGTGACCGGCTATGTATGGTAGTTGAACCGAGATTGCAGTACTATTGAGAAATGTGATAGGATTCATTTGAGACCTATCAGACGTTTTTCCGGTGCATATTTGTTCAGCAAGAGTGCAGGTTCAATATTTAAAATCCTCATAGATTGTCGAGGGATGATTTTGAGAATTGGTTTTTTTTAAATTATTTAAAAACGACGAAGAAAAATGTAACAAAAATTCTACAGTTAACTAATTTTATGTTTAGGAACATATTTTCTTTAGAAATTTGCTAATAAATCAATGTTTGAATCAATTGTTTCTTTTTCATCTATATATTGATTTTCTTTTTCTTTATGAATGTGTTTGCAGATTTATTAAAATTCTTCAAATGTCGTATTTTCATTAAAAATTCTAGGAAATCTACAGAAACTGGGTTTGAACATTGAGATATTACAGAAACCAATAAATGAATACGATTACTTATTTTCGATGAAAAGAGTTAATTTTTATTTTCTCTACCTGTTCCTAAACAACTAATTAGTTTATTGTAGAATTTTTTTTTACATTTTTCGTGGTAGTTATTACATAATTAAAATAAACCCGATTTTCAAAATCATCCCTCCCAAATAAACAATCAATCCATGAGAATTTTAGATATTGAATTTGCGCTCTTGCTGAACAAATTTGCACCGTAAAAACTTCTGATAGGTCTCAAATAAATCCTAAACAATTTCTCAAAAATACTGCAATCTCAGTTCAACTACCATACATTGCCGGTGACTCCCTTTAATTTTACCTTATACTAAGGAAGATCGCAAAAGAATTTTTAATTTGCAATACCAATACTTCATTTCTTTGCTCCTCAGCATAATCCTTGAATCGTGGATTAAGCCATCTTTAACAGATTACTTTATAAATATGTGTTCAGTCATTTAAATAATCCAAGAAGTGCCTTATTAATATATTCTTTACTTGAATGCCACACAAAGAAAACCCTCTATACAAGGCATTGATTTGTAAAATTATAGCAAAGAGAAATTAAATTTGTACCAATAACAGAGATAAAAATATTAAAAATACGTAATTTTTTTCCTAAGCAATCTGGAAACAAAATAAACGTCAAATGTCAAGCTTTTTAAAATTGGAATTTTGTACTTTGAAAATAAAAGTTTTTGTTGAGGAATTTTTTTCATATTTTCATTTATAGAAAAACGAAGATGTCTTGGACGCAAGGTGTAGAGGGACTAAACCCGGAGAAGAAAGCGTCCAGGAGGAGAAGGAACATGAACCTGGAGAACACGGAGAATGAGGAGAAGAACTTAGATGAACCGACCTACATCATTCCTGAACAAATACCAAGTTATCAGGAAGTGGTAATTCAATCACAACCTTAACCAATAAAGTCTTCCATCCAATCCTAATTTAATTTATTCATGCAAAAATTAGTTAATTTTTTCCATAATTATGTTTCAGAAAAATTAGTTAATTTTTTCCATAATTATGTTTCAGAAAAATGTTACAATTAAGAAATGATGAGCTTCACAAGGTTCTTATGCCTATTCTTGGAGATTTGTGGGACAACAATAAGGTAGTTTAGCTAGACATTGCTTGTTTATGTTTAGGTTTAGGTTTAGGTTTAGGTTTAGGTTTAGGTTTAGGTTTAGGTTTAGGTTTAGGTTTAGGTTTAGGTTTAGGTTCATGTTTAGGTTTAGGTTTAGGTTTAGGTTTAGGTTCAGGTTTATGTTTATGTTTATGTTTATGTTTGACTGATTCAGAATTTTATACCCATTACCCATTACTCTTAAAAATCTAAGTTTTTAACTGTGGTTTTCATACAAGTTACTTGCAGATTTCTGACGCAGAAATAAAGAAGCAAAATAAAGAATTGTGAAAAATGAGAAAAACACTTAGAAGTTTATAAATTGCGACATCTTTCACATTTTTTAAAGGGCACCGTTGTAAATCTTGCAATGAAGGATCAGTTAAAATTACAAAAACAGTCTCGTAAAACAGTCTCGTAAAACAGTCTCGTAAAACAGCCTCGTAAAACAGCCTCGTAAAACAGTCTCGTAAAACAGCCTCGTAAAACAGCCTCGTAAAACAGTCTCGTAAAACAGTCTCGTAAAACAGCCTCGTAAAACAGCCTCGTAATACAGCCTCGTAAAACAGTCTCGTAAAACAGCCTCGTAATACAGCCTCGTAAAACAGTCTCGTAAAACAGCCTCGTATAACAGCCTCGAAATACAGCCTCGTAAAACAGTCTCGTAAAACAGCCTCGTAAAACAGTCTCGTAAAACAGCCTCGTAAAACAGCCTCGTAATACAGCCTCGTAAAACAGCCTCGTTAAACAAAGTTACTTTTTCTTAATTGAATGAAGTGACTGAAAAAAATGAGAAAAACACTTACAAGTTTATAAATTGCGACATCTTTCACATTTTTTAAAGGGCACCGTTGTAAATCGTGCAATGAAGGATCAGTTAAAATTACAAAACAGTCTCGTAAAACAGCCTCGTAAAACAAAGTTACTTTTTCTTAATTGAAAGCGGGAATGAAGTGACTGACAGTGCGTCCTAATAAACATGGAAATCAAGTGACTATTTAAAAATCGTTCCTTTAATTAATAGATGACAAAAATTGTATGTTTTATGATCTTCCGAAAAAAATGGTCGACCTTCTTCGTGTCTTTAAAAATTGACGGAGATATTAAACATATGAACCATTTGTTTTATAATTATGAAACCAATATTCTTGTTTTTAGTTTCTAGACGGAGTGTTTACATGTTGTGATGGTGTGGTTAGGTTCTCCAGGTTCCTGGTCTCCTGCTACAGCTCCAGGTTGGAGAACCTTCTCAGGACCGTGGAGGAAAACGTGGAGACTAATCTGGTAGTCAAGGACTTTAGGTAGTTAGAAACCGAACCATTTGTTCAGAGATGATTTTATCCTTGATCTATACCTCCAAGGGACATCTTTGAAATTTTATGTTCTCTTTATCAGATTTTTCTCTCACTTAGAGAGGTTTAATGCTTTTCTTGAATACAATTTAAAATGTCAATTAAAGCTGTTTAGACTGATACATAAAAGAGAACTATGTGACTGTTCTCTCGTACAGATTTTTTTTCAGAAAGGGCTGAGGGGTTAATTAAGTTTAAGAAAACTTACATCTTTGAATTTTATGTGAAAAACGAAACATTTACAGACAAAAAATTCTGTAATTCCTTCCTTAAAACTTATTCTAATAATATATCTTGTGCAGGGTAAGTGTGGTGAGGGGGGTGGTAAGGTTGTTGCACGGTTGCCCGGAGGTGTTCTACACCTTGCAAAACCAGGAGACAAAGGAGTTTATTAGAATACTTGGAATAGAACTCAGGTATCCCTAGTGTACATTGTACAAAATACATTAATAATTTCTATTGTAATTCGTTGTATTTTCTTGTGTAGACCCCCCATAAATAAGTTAATATCACCTCTACATTTTACAGGGGAGACAATGTCACTGAATTCACCAACTTCAAGAAACGAAAGGAACCAAATGACTAGATAAAACATTTAACACAGAAATATTTTTGATTGTAAAGATTGCAGGCCTCGTCTTATATCTTAATATAGATCTACAGAAAAAAAGATAAAATAACTTAAGAAAAAGCTAAAATACATTTTTAAATTGCCCCCCGCCCCCTTTACACTTTTTTATGCCAAAAACTTGACCCTAATTGCTTGGTTTAAGTTTGAGGAGGATGATGATGTAATCATCACGTTTGATGAGAAGAAAGAATATAAAACAGGACGGATACAGACTAAACTCAGAACCCCGTATCATACTAGACGATACACTGACTGGGGGAATAGGCAGGGCTAAATATATTCTACACAAAATTAACCCTTTTAACATTATTTAACGGTTAGAATCGACTTGTCAAAGTTTTGATATCCATGGGAATTCTTTTTTTTGTGAAATATGTAATATGTATCGGACTAAAAATATCATTTGTTCATTTTGAATCTTTTTGAGTGTTAGTTTATGATTAGAACATTGGAGGCTCAATTTTTTTTTAGAGTAATAATGAAAATAATCATGTTTAATTGTTGAAGTATTCATTTCTAACTCAAAAATTTTATTTTAGAATTTTTGGTTAACAAATTATAATTTTGTTTGTTTGCGAATTACAGTAAATATTTGCCTCTGGATACAAGGAGTCCACGCCGCCAGTCGGAGGAGAAGAATTCTGATTTTACATTTGTCCGAGTAAATTATGAGAAAGCAGAGATCAAAACGGAAATTGAAGAAGAACCTGAAACTAACCTTGAGATTGATATTGATGCTTGTGTTGATGATTTTGCAGATGAATCTGATCCTGACTATTATATTCCAGCTTCCAAAGTGGAGAATGAGGCTGAAGGAGAAGAAGTTCAAGGATTAAACTTACTTCGTGAGGTAGGTTTTAGGAAAATGGACATATGGAAATGCAGGACATTAGTATTTTTATAAACGGAAAACTGAAAACACGTGTTTTGTAAAATCAGTAAAAATATTTATTAATGCATGATAATATTTCTTCTAAAAAATAAAATTGTACGGTACTAATTGCAAATATTAACTTCTTAACAAAATAATGCATTGTTTTTGTTTAGGACGAAGCTAAAGAGATTGCTGCATCCTTCATGGATAAGCAGAATACTGGGAAGTATCTCTGCACCTTCAACTCCTCCTGCAGGTTTACCAACTCCAGTCTTCAGATCTTACAGGATCATGTTCTCAAACATCTGGATATAGTCATTCAGCAATGTGATCACTGTGGATTCAAAACTAGAAAACAATCTGATTTGGATAAACATATGAGAACTAATCATTTGACAGGGTAAGTTTTTATTAAAGGTAAATAATGAATATGAAATGAATTTCTTTCATTAACTTACTATTTAGGAACCTAGAAGTTAAATCTAGTTTGAACTCTAATAAAGAAGAAACTTCTAGGTTTCGGAGATCTGTTAGAAACAAACAGAAAATCAACCGATCGGAGACTGGTGAATCTGAAGGGATACAGGATATGATGAAGGAGGAACGGGAGGGTCAAGATAGTCAAGAGGATCATGAGGATCAAGATAGTCAAGAGGATCAAGATGGTCAAGAGGATCAAGAGGCTCAAGATAGTCAAGAGGATCAAGAGAATCAAGAGGCCCAAGAGGATCAAGAGGATCAAGATGGTCAAGTGGACCAAGAGGACCAGGAGGATCAAGTTGAACTAGTGATAGAACCGATCTCTGTTGACGGAGATAAATATTCAATTAATAGTTTTGGTAAACACACTTTGTAAACCCATGTACATTATAAAATGTGTCCTAACATAAACATTTTTATATTTATTTTAGGTGAGATATTAGTGTTGGAAGGGCATGCCAAAGACCTTGCCTCAAAATACTTAACAAGGTAAAAAAAATTTAAATAGTTGCATTTTGAAGAAAATACACTTTTTCTATTTTGAATCACAATCCGTGAAGAATATTTACAATTTCTTTTGTATCAAAGCAAAAGTTAAACCTTTTGAATTTTACTGGAGTCTTAAAATGTTTCATTTTTTTCATTTATAGTTAAAAAGCCTTATTTTTTCATTGACTGCAAATTGCAGAAGCAAAGAATCCTAACTAAGAAACTTTTTATTCTCCTAGAGAGGAAATGGAGTTTACCTGTCTTCTCTGCCACCGGTTCCAGAAGGATCGGAGATTTGAAGACGAGGAGAAGATTCTAGTTCATATCTTTAAACACCTTAACATATATAGTCTACAGTGTTCCAGCTGCCTCAGAGGGTTTAGGATGGGTTCAGAGTTAGCTCAACACCAGCAGATATGCTCCGACCAGGTTTGGCAGTATTTTTATTATTTTTAGTATCATTCACGCTAGTTTAAGTTTGTTGTTTAATGCATGGTCAATGGTCAATGGTCATGTAGAAATGGCTCATTTTGTTCGCATGTTTTTATTTCCAGATTTAGGAACCAAAAGATACGCCGAAGGCGCAATTTATTTTGACTTTCCTGTTTTGCACTAGGTTTTCTTTCCCTTAAGTGCTATTGAGAAGCTATTCTGGAATCTCAGGGGGGGATACGCCCCCCACCCCTTTCGGTCAGGAGGTGCGAAGGTCCTGCCGCCTTCCCCTATCCGCCCCTGTTTACAAATTACCTTAAATCTGTTCCATTTGGTGCAAAGTTTTTTTTTATTTATAAAGAAAGCCCTTTCGTGCCTAGTTTTTTATTATTAGAGGTATCTTATAAACTTTCATTTAAGGATGATGGTTTAAGTGCAGAGAAGTTTATAAATAGTCCAGTTCAACCTGTTTCAACAATAAACAAAAAGGCGGTCTTTATGACAGAGAAGAAAGCACAGAAAATTATATCATCTTACGTGATATGTCAGGATAACGAAGGTTTGTTGACTTTAAATAATTTTTGAACTTTTTGTTTTCAACTTTAGAAAAAGAAACCTTTTACAAAGAATTGAGATTCATCTGGAATTTTCTTTAGTAAAACGATGATTTTTATTTAGCTTCTGGAACAAAGGATTACACTTGTGGGCTCTGCGACTTTAAGTGTCCCCAGGAGTCGACTGTTACAGAACACGTGGCACTGCAGCATCTCAATATATTCCAGTTCAAGTGCGCACATTGCGGCATTAAGTTTAAATTGAGGTTGGTGGGACATCTTGTTTTTGAAGAAGTAAAATTATCTTTACTTTTGTTGTTCCTAAATGATTTTTATATTTTTAGAACACAGCTGGAGAACCATGAGAGGGAGAAACACAGGTTAAAGATGTTCCCGGAGTTGAAGAACGAGGACGGATTTGAGCAGGACAACCAGCAAGGAACTTTGGTCCTGGTTAAGGAGACTCGAATACAACAAGTAGGAGTGAGTTTTAAGCATAGATAAATAAATAAACATAGATAGCTTATGTACGCAAAATCACCAAGAATTGTACAGTCCGCGAACTCATACTTCTAGGGGTCAAACTGTACTTCAATGATAAGCGGGGTGGTTTGGTGTTTTAATGGATTTCATAATAGAGTGTAAAATAACTCCGGGAATGGAACTATTTGAACAACAATATTTCACTGAGCCATATTGACGAGAACTGAAGAAGGACATGAGAAGGACTAAATTAACTTAAATTTCTCTCTACAGAACTCATGTACACCACAAGTACTCAATGACATAAGAACAGCCAATGTTCACAACCGGCCTAGTTAATCTATATAATAGGAATATCTTTAAAACATCTCAGTACATTTATATCTTTCAAGATAAAAAATGTCGTCTTATGCGCAATCTATCTTTATCTATGGTTTTAAGTGATTTCAAATGACTGGACTCCATTTTAAAAGTTTACTTGCCTGATTCACAACGGTATCCTTTAAACCTTTGAATGAGTAATAATGAACAAACAAGAGGATATCCATAATTTCTGCTGAGACATAGTTCCGTTGATAGTCGAAAATGTAACTCTTACAATGGATGGTCACTTGAATATTTAGTCAATAGTCCCGTTAACAAAGCCATGGGTTGGAATAAAAATCAGAGGATTTACAAATAAAACGGTTTGTGGAATACATGGGGACAGAAAAGACAAAGACTACAGAAGACCTAAAAGAATTTTAAAATGTTCCAGTTTGAAGAGAGGAATGACGAAGATGATATGAATATTTCCATGAATGAGTTTCCATACCTGGAAAACGGATTTCTTGGGAAAACCACCCATGGAGGAACAAAGTTGGTGAGAAAACAATAAAATTAAAATATTAAAATTTGTTACAGTGTGATGTAGAATACACTTGATCTCTTGTTTTCAACTAAAGTATTTTAATAATTGTTTTGAACAGCTCCTTTCAGGAGCGTATACATGAATTTGTCCACTTTTGTATATATGAATTTGTCCAGCTTTGTATACATGAATTTGTCCACCTTTGTATACATGAATTTGTCCAGCTTTGTATACATGAATTTGTCCACCTTTGTATACATGAATTTGTCCACCTTTGTATACATGAATTTGTCCACCTTTGTATACATGAATTTGTCCACCTTTGTATACATGAATTTGTCCAGCTTTGTATACATGAATTTGTCCACCTTTGTATGCATGAATTTGTCCACCTTTGTATACATGAATTTGTCCACCTTTGTATACATGAATTTGTCCAGCTTTGTATACATGAATTTGTCAACCTTTGTATACATGAATTTGTCAACCTTTGTATACATGAATTTGTCCACCTTTGTATACATGAATTTGTCCACCACACATGAATTTGTCCACCTTTGTATACATGAATTTGTCCACCTTAGTATACATGAATTTGTCCACCTTTGTATACATGAATTTGTCTTTGTATACATGAATTTGTCCACCTTTGTATACATGAATTTGTCCACCACACATGAATTTGTCCACCTTTGTATACATGAATTTGTCCACCTTAGTATACATGAATTTGTCCACCTTTGTATACATGAATTTGTCAGCCTTTGTAAACTTTCCAGGAGTGGGGGTGGGCCTAACCTCCTTTGGGGATTGAAAACCCCTTGGGATTCATAGTTTTCAGTTGTCCAGGGAGGGGTTCAGCTCCAAGGTCCTGACTCCTCATAAAACTCTGCTGCCTGATTCCAGGTTTATGTGGAAGGATCTGAGTATCCTTTGACCAGGCCAACGAAGAGCACCTTGATGAAGATCATGAAGGCTAGGCTGGTGAGCAAGGAGGAGGGGAACAGGCTGGTCGCCACCTCATTCCTTCATAATATTCAAACCAAGAAGTATGAATGCACACTCTGTAACGGAGTATTTCAGGTACTTTTCCCATTAGTGTTAGCATCAATCTAATATAAGCGATTAAACAACAGTTCATCAAGAAAAGGAACTGAATAATTGCCTCAAACTCTGTTCAACCTGATGCTTTATCTATCAAACTTCGGTATAGCAGAATTTATAGTTGTAACTTAAAAAGTAAAGTAGAAATATTAAAGGTCAACGACATCAGGTTGCAAAGATTTAAGGTTTAGAAAATTTAAGTTTGAGGCAAGTAATCAGTTTCTTTTCTTATGAAAAAAATAACTAAAAAACAATGCAAAAATTGGTTAAAAACTATTGTATGAATTTATTAATTTATTTTAATAGACTTTTTTAAACTAATAACAAAACGGATAAAGTAACTGCTAATAAAAAAGATGAATTAATAACCTAACGAACTTATAAACTGTTCTTATGTTTAGGCGGATACTATAACACTAATACAAAGGCATTTGTATGAACACATGAACCTTTATGTTCATAAATGTGAACTATGTGGAGATGTATTCAGGAATAAAAAATATATTTCCAAGTTTTTTTCATAAATAGATTTTAAAACATTTCTTAAATGCACCTGCTTAGTATAAATAATAGAAACGTTGAATATTCAACAGGCCTGAACCTTGATATTTAAATACCCTGGAGTGGAGGTTGACGTAATGGGGAGAAACGTAGTCAACGCTTGTGAGACTAAAAAAGATGATCTGTTTGGCTTGAGTTTACGATCTATCTTGATTTTAAGCTTACGATCATACTTATCATACTTTTATGTGTGCACTAGGGTAATGTTAGATTAGCTAGTGCATATATTTTAGGCTGTGGTAAGGTACACCTGGATTTTGATCCTGCCACGCCTCCTGGTGGTATCTCCATTCTGTGTTTTGGAGGCCGGGGGGGGGGGGCCTTTGTGTGCTTAACCCCGTGGGCGGTCTGCGTCTCCCATATCGGGGAGAGGGGGGGGGGAAGGGTTATAGATTTAACCTTTTAATTCTTAATCTAAATTCGACATTGTATTAAACCATTTATACTAAAGATGAAATTGGAAAATTGGCTTGTTTCAGTTTTTAGTAAAGTCACTTATTTTTTTAGGCGTTCCTAAAATCCTGATTTAATTTAAAAGCATAAAGACCTTTTTAAAGCTTTGTCGCTTGAATACTGAGTCATTAACATTGTTTTCTTTTGTTAAATTGTTTTTCCCATCTTGAAATATTGTTATCAGGAACGTAGCACAGTTCAAAGAGCACAAGGAGATGCATAAGAAAAGACTAGAAGAAAAAGAGGAGGAGATTAAAAACTTTAATTCGTCTCAGGGATTCATGTTGAAACTTTGGTTAAAATTTTAATTTGTTACAATTGACTTTTTTGGGAAAAGTCCAATAAAAATCTGAAATATCTTTCTGTTCTGGGTGTTTCAGATACTGTTTGATTTCGTACATTATTAGTTTAAATTGCTTTAAAGTTAAAGATTTACACGTTTTTAGTTCTCTCAGACAGTAGACACTTATTAGTGGATTTCTGAGTGATCACAGTGTTGTATAACATATTACACTAGAGTTTTGAGGTGAAATTCTTGGACAGATTTCAGTTTTATTAGACACCCAAAAGGAAGAAGATATCCCATGGAATTTTAAGGAATATTGATAAAGATTTAATTTTTAAGATTAAGATTTCCGGAATGTTGCGTTTGTATTCGATTTTAAACATAATTGTTACATTATTCCCTACTACCCTAGGAGATGACGACATGAATCTCCAGGATAAGATTGGAGACTACCACCTGGAGGAGAAGGAGGTGTATATCCGTCTATCTGAGTCTAAACCTATCATTGAATCTTATTTCTCCATTGACTCATCAACCCCTGGGATCAATTCTTTCTCCTGCAAACTCTGCTTATTTGCAAGGTAAAGTTTTGATATACTAATCAACATTTTTAAATAGGTAAAACTGTCATGCATATCATTGTATAGTGTTCATTAAGATTATGTTAAAATGATTCCTCATAGAGTTTTTTTCGTAAAGTTCAATTCCAAACACATGTTTACGAAACTCTAAAGCTCTAAATCAATTATTTGAAGATTTTCACACCAGTTTATTATTTTGAGATAAGTCCAAAACCGAAAAAAATCTAAAATTTCTCATTCAAATACCTTTTCAAATTAAATTGATAACATTGATGACATTGATGAAATCCTTTTCTCAAATTTTCTGTAGAAATAAATCTCTAGAATTATAACTGGTTTTGTCAAATCTGTTTAATTTTGTGAAAAATATCTGTTTAAATCATCTTAAAATGTAAGATGATTATATTTCGTTTATTTTCAGAAAATGTAAACAGTGAATATTTTAATATCATATTAATTTGTAGGGATAATTATTCCTTGGTCTTCAACCATTGTCTTAGGAAAGAGCATTCTACTCTTAAAAGCTAAAGAAAAGGAACTTAGTTCTTGACAAAAACTCAAATTTTTGTAACCCAATGTCGTGGATCTTATATATTTCAAACTATTAATTCTGTTTAAAAGTTTAAAATTTCAGAGGTTTACACAATCAGGTTGCAAAGATATAGGAATTAGAAAATTTAAGTTTGTGGCCAGAACTCAGTTCCTTTGTTAAAGCTTTTCAAAAAACTGACACTATTCAATATAATTTTTGTTAGGTGACAAAAGTAATTAAATTCCAAGAAGATATTGATAACTACGATAATTGAAATGTACAATCACCTAATGATTTTAAAAAAAAACATTTTAATAATGAAAAAAGGAATGTTTTGATAAACAGGAAACATTTAAAGATTGCACTTTATCAATGTGAATCGAAGAAATGCAGTGCTCAGTTTAAATTTTTGGAGGATTTGCGTAAACATTACACTTCTTCGCACAATCAGAAGTTTAAATGTGAGGAAGGAGAAGAAACAATGGAAGACGACCTTGAAACAGACTTTCCTAATCTGGAGGATATTTCTGGGATTCCAATAGACCAACTTCACGGGAAGAAGATCTCCCATGTTCAAGCCAAAAGTCTTCGTGGCCAGTTCATCATCCAAAATCAGCGGACTAAGGTGTTTGAATGCGAACTCTGTGATTATAAAAGGTAAAAGAAACTTCATGTTTAACATAGCATTTTGAAATTTTTATGCAATAGCCAACTGTACATACATGTTTTTAGAGTATGGAAAAAATTATTATAAAGATTGATTGGAAATTGATTTCCCATTTACAACTTAAGTATATGCGGTTTCAATATCATGCATAATTCATGTTCTATGCAAGCTTTTATGTTTTCATGTAATGTTTCATAATTTCATGCAAGGTTTCATGTTTTTATGAAAGTTGTCATGTTTTCATGCAAAGCTTTATGTTTTCATGCAAAGTTTGATGTTTTAATGCAAAGTTTCATGTTTTCATGCAATGTTTCATATTTGTATGCAATTTTTCATGTTTTCATGCAGGGTTTCATGTTTTCATGCAAGGTTTCATATTTTTATGCAAGGTTTTATGTCTTTATGCAATTTTTCATGTTTTTATACAATGTTTCATGTTTTTATGCAAGTTTTCATGTTTTTATTGAATTTTGCATGTTTTCATGCAGGGTTTTATGTTTTAATGCAATTTTTCAGGTTTTATGTAAGGTAGCATGTTTTCATGATTTTATTGCAAAGTTTCATATTTTCATGCAAGGTTTAATGGTTTTAAGCAAGTTTTTAATTTAAAATGAAATTTACTTCATTTTGATCTCTGAAGTGATAATTAATGTTCATATTTGTTTTGTTAAGTGAATGGAAGGTAACCCTGCAGAGTCACGTGATGATAAAACACTACGATGTTTATATTTATCGATGCAAGGAATGCAAACAGCTGATGCGATCTTGGAACCAGTTCCTTGTACATAAACGAACTCACAAGTAAGAAAATGTTAAAGGGATTGTTCACACATTTTTGAAAAGGCAGATAATATCCCAATTTTATGAGTTAGTAACACAGATCTATGCCAATCTTGCTAATTAAAGATTCTGAGGGCAAGAATATTCAAAAATTTCAGAAAACAAATTATCTTTTGACCATAATCAAAATCCCCTCTCCCCTCTTATGACTCTGGGTAGGACACTGTCTCCATAACCCCCCCTCCCCCTGTATGCGCCCTTGAACTTTGAACTAAAACAGAAATATGCAGGGGCGGATACAGGATGTAAGTGAGGGGGGGGAAGATTTTTTAGGAACAAAAAAATGATAAATANGAAAATTTTTTTTGACTTAAAAGACTCAAAAAGAGTCAAATTAATGACTAAAGACTAAAAACCTAGATTTTTAACTTTTCACACATCATAGTTTATTAAGACAAATATTTTTCCTGTTTTGCACTAGGGTTTCTTTCTCTTAAGCATGCTATTGAGAAGCTATTCTGAAAATAGGAACAAAAAATTCCAAATTCAGGGGGGCGAATGTCCCCCAAACCCCCACCCTGTATCCGCCCCTGGAAATATGTCATTTCCGCCTTACTGTAAAAATTCAATTAATCCCGTTAAAATGTTGTTTCTAGGTGCACGTGCCCCCCCCCCCCCTACAGGTATCCTAGGGGGGGGCACGCGCATGTATGATCTGATTTTATATGATGTGGGGAAAAAATTAAAAAGAAGATGCTATAAGGCATCTTTATTCACCCTTTTTTAATATTTTTTAAACAAAAATTCAGCAAGTTTGGAGTTTTTAGCAAAATCTCATTTTCTTCACAACTATGATATATAAACCAAAGATATACGGTCCTTAAAGAAAAATCTAATCAGCAATTCTGTCAAATTAGGGGTTTTTAGGGGGGGGGGGAAGAGGTTTCTTATTTATTTATATTAGATGTTTTTTATTTCTTTATATTATAGAGTATTAATTCTTAACGATGGGACCGTGGACAGAAATCACAAATTTAATGAAATGCAGGGGAAGGGGGCTAGGTCATACTGCCCCATTGAAAACGTCACATGATTGACGTTTGTAGTCGGCACATATTAGGGAAAAATGTTAATTTTCTTTCAAAACATAATGTTGTCAAAATAATGAAAAATTATTTGGACCGATTTCCGAACCTCGTTTTTTTTTCTTTTTACACAATTAGTCACTATACTCAAGAGTTGCAGCTTCGGCAACCACTTTAACACTATTAACACCTTTATATTATTATTAATTCTCATCAAACATTAACCATAAAGTTTATTTTTAGGCCGAAGAATGACTCAAAGACCAACTCTGAAGTTAAAAGCGAATATCATACTTTAACGGAACCAATCTTTTTGGGAGAGGAGGCGGGTAAAAAAGCTGCGGAGCAATATGTTTTCTACGATAAAAAGGTTTGTTACCTTCACAATTTTTTGTGTGTATTTTATTTGTGACTGAAGAAAATTTAAACTGTCCGATTTCCGAACCTAAAAACGGTTGAGAAGGACAGTAATTTTCCCGCCAAAAACCAGCTGATTGTTCGGTTTCTTAAAACACGAACCGGTTTTGTGAAATTCAAATGTCTTACAGTGCTGACTGGCTACTGCTGAGTGCTGAGTGCTGAGTGCTGAGTGCTTCGACACTCGACAGTGCAGTGCAATTTCAGTTTTGAGTAATTTATTTCCTGGCTTGTGCAGTGAATGGCTAATTGACTGGCCAATAGTAATTTTAAGTATTCAATTTACGCTTTTATCTATGTCTACGTTGCTAAAGTAATAAAATCATAAAAACAATTGTGATTATTATTATTTATCAAGGAGAAATGTCAAAGATGTAAAATGTGTCCTTATTCCAGCAAGAAAACTCAGCTAGTGGCAATGCATGCCCTGGCCAAACATCTTCCAGCAATTCACCTTTACAGGTTATATTTGTTTTTATATTTAGATTTTTCAACAATGAAATTACTTGTAAACAAAGTTAAAGATTTAGACTTTTTTATCGCTTTTCACTCTACTGCTGTATTATAGAACATTATTTTTAAGTTTATTGGGTCCGTCCTAGTATACGATTTTTGGACCCTCCTATCAATTTTGTACATTACCACTCTTTTTCAGCAAATTTTATTTTTATTTTTATTATTTCAGGGTTAGGTTAGGATAAGACGCTTTCTGGGCCGAGCGCTGCGACCAGGATGGGCCTTCATTTTTAACAATTTTCAACAATATTAGTGTATATTTAGAGTTAAGGGTTAGGTTAGGTTAGACACGTTCTCGGCCGAGCGCTGCGGCTAGGACAGGCTAGGGGGCCGAGTGCTGCGGCCAGGACGGGCCTTCAATTACAAGTTTCAACAAAATTAGTATATATTTAGGGCGAGGCTAGGTTAAGACACTTTCTGGGTCGAGCGCTACGGCTAGGACAGGCTAGGGGCAGAGCGCTGCGGCTAGGACAGGCGCCTTGGTAATTTCCTAGTATAGGATTTTTGGACCCCTGCCCCCTAAAAATTGATAAGAGGGGAGGGTCCAAAATTCTTATAATAGAAATGAACCAATTATAAATATTTAGATGCGAGTACTGTCAGAAAGAGTTCAGATACAGCAGAAGTCGATATAGGTAGGAATTTAAACTTTACGCTATTTTCGGCTAAATTTTCGCTTTTAGAAACCTGACACTTGCTTCAAACTCTAATTTGTTGATCATATCTTTTCAATCAGAAATAGAGATCTTTTATATTTCATATTATGAATTCTGTTAGATAAAAGAGTCAATGTTTTAATTATCATAAAATCACCTTGGGGGGGGGGGGGGTTT